>NC_092695.1:8282288-8582288 GCF_964275005.1 Diadema setosum
ACAACAGCTGCAGCCAGGGGACTTGAACCTGGGACCTTGTGATTGACAGTCTGTGGTCTCAACCACTGAACCACATCAACAACTCTTTTTTGTTTTCTTTGTAAGGCTTACCTTGCTCTTGGCACAGGCTATCTCCTGTGTGATAAAAAAGGCCACTTGATTTCTTTCTTGTCTGGAGTAGTAGAGACGACATCTTGACTGATTCCCGTCCCTCCCTGCCCGTCCGGACTCCTGGTAGTATCCAGCCATCGATTTGGGAATGTTGAAGTGGGCCACAAACCTTGGACAATAAAAGTAGATTCAAAGTCAATTCAACAATTCAAGTAACTGCCTGACCTATCCATTGTGTGTTGCACCACTTGGTATGATCATTGCAACATGGTGAAACCACAAAACATTGACAATCAAGATTCCCTGTAAAATGCATCTTCTTATTCTTGGTACATATTCCTTTGACATATTTTCACTGTCATTTCTCTAGCTGTCTCTCTTGACCTGCCACTTCTAAGTAAAATCATTCACTCACTGCCCATGGGAATCAGGTGTGCTAAGTATCGAATAAATGTGATGCTACTATCTTCAGGAAGCAACATCTTAATTTGTTCAATACTACAAGAAGGGAGACAATGAGCCAGTTTGAGGTTCCACTTTGCGTATGGAGCAGAAAAAGGTCATTCAGACCAACAGGCATGTTGGTTTTAAATCTAATGAGATACGCATCTAGTATGTAATGATTATTCAAGTAATATAAATGGTGCTTGCCAGCAAAACCACCTGACAGCAAAAGTGGTATTTGGCAATATCAAATTCAACGCAAAATAATAAAATGATTGCTTTCCCAGGTGTTGACTGACAGACCATTCTGGTCACCTGGGCCAAAGGAAGTTAGCCTTTGTTTAAACAAGATCAATACATTTCATAAGCTCTTATGTCCAGCAAGCTTATGCATTTTGCTTTGAAAAATGAGTAGAGTAAGTGCCTAACCAACTGAGAAAAAAGAACATTAATTTGTATCCATGTGCACATGAGCTGACTCCAAAGTGGATCATACATTCACCTGACCGTTGCCTTGTCTACTCCCATGCCAAAGCTGATGGTGGCCACAATGACTTTGATCTTTCCACTCATCCATTCCTCCTGCACAGAGGTCCTGTCCGCACCCTTCATGCCGCCGTGGTATGCCTTGGCTGTCAGTCCACGACGTGAGAGGCTTGCTGCCACTGTCACACAGGCATCTCTTGTCCGGCAGTAAACGATTCCACAGCCTGAAGTATTCTGACAATGTTTTGAAAATTTATACTGATTTACAGCTAGTCCAACAACTGAACTGAACTTAGGTATTATATATCTCACTATATTTGTTACTTGGCACAATAGCAGCATAAAGTCATTCTTTGCAAAATTATATGGTTCAGTTTGTGAATCTTTCAGCAATATGAGTTGAACAACAATGTTTGTTGGTGGCAGAATACAAATGGAAATGGATTCTTTACAGAAACCAAAACAACACTGCTCATGAAGAAGAGATACATGTATGTCTACCCAAATACTTGTTAAAATTGCTACAAGCAAATAACCGGATGAGCAAGTTTGCATCATGCAGTTTCTAGCTCCTGCAAGATATTGAAAAACAAAACAAAAAAAAAGCATAAGTGTTTATCTGTCGTAAGCTCGTATGTTTGATGTTTGATAAAGATTGATGAAAAGGAATAAAATGAAATATCATCTTATAGTGGTACGTATAGTGAAAAAATGGTCAACTTTTCTCACCCCTAGTTTCTCATCCTTTTCGAGCACACGGAGGCCAAAGTCTTTCAGGTGGTCTATGGGATCTTCGAGGACATCCTTGAAGATGACATCATAGAAGAGGTTGGCTCTGAAGCAGCTAGCCTTGAACTCTGCAACCCGCCCTTCCATGCTGAGCTGCTGCAGGATGTCCTTCCTCACCATGTCCGTAGCTGTGGCTGTCAGCGCAACACAGGGTACTTTGGGGAACATGCGGTGAAGGTTACCAAGTTTCAGGTAGGAGGGGCGGAAGTCGTGGCCCCACTGAGAGACGCAGTGTGCCTCATCCACTATAAAACTGCCCAAATGTCCCCTGCTGTCCAAATTCTTCATGAGAGCCTTGAAGTTGTCGCTGGTCGCAGTCTCCGGAGTGATGTACAGCATCTTGATCTTTGGTTTCTTGCTGTAGAGGTCGGCCAGGACGAGCTTGCGCTGGGCCGCCGGAATCTTGGAGTTGAGACTCTCTGCCCTGATGCCCAGCTTGTCCAGGTGTGTAAGCTGATCTTCGATGAGGGCAATGAGTGGGGACAGGACAAGGGTGATGCCTTTCTTGCAGGTTGCAGGCAGCTGGTAGCACAGAGACTTACCAGCTCCCGTTGGCATGGAGATGAAGACATCTCTCTGTCCTGTTGTTGGCAAAAAAAAATCAACTTTTAATCAACAGATTATTTTTGTTGTTTTATGTGTATCACACTATATTTTCTGTACCAGTACCCATCAAAATGACTTTAGACTACTCCCACATCCAGATCACATTTATTCTGTATCTCCATCCACCTGAATGCCCTTCAAGGGTTTGTGTCATGACACACATATTGACTGATATTGACACCAGGATTATGGAAAGTGTTCTTTTTTTACCTTAATATGCCGACTCAGCACACAAGTTTACCTTTTGGGCATTACATTTCCGTCTCTTGCAATCAATTTTCACATCTAGATAGTCTCTAGACGTCTATGCACTTAATGCAGAGAGGTGGGACTTCCCACCTCCCTGGTCTATGGTAATCCATCAATCTAGACGGTCTACACAATCGATCAACTGTCCATCCCCCTTTAATACAGCACTTAAGATTTCTTTCATATCAATGAATATTATGATACTTCAGTGTTTCCTGGTCATCGACACTCGACAGAGAATTTACTCCTGAAGTTAAGGTACATCCAATTTGATGTTTCATTCAGTAAGCTTTAAGCAATGAAATACTAACGTTACTTCTCATGCTCAACAAATTTCTTCTCATACTTGATACAATGTAACAATATATAACCAGGGAGGTGTTACAGAGATGGAGTGGCAACTCTTCGTAATTCATACAAACACATGTTTGGGTTCAAGGCGTTACAATGGGATGTCTAGCATTCCACTATGCTTTGAAGTCATGCTCGGCACCGCTGTAGTTGCAAGACAAAGTTCGGAGACGAAGAACGCATTTCACCTTTAGTTGAATTACAAGCTTTATTTTACCGCAAAATTTTAAATGAAATACTCGAAATGATTTAGAATAGTTTAGGAAAGAATTCAATATTATAAACATGTATTTCTAGTTCCTTCGTAATTCGCAAATCGAAATGAAATGAAAATTAGGCCCTCTTAAAAACCTAATATTTTTCTATAATGCGCACATTTCTGCATGTTAATTTTCTATCTTTTAATAAGGGATAGTTTGATCTTTCAAATAAAGTACTCCGCTAAAGTGTGTTCCAGCGTGTTTTTAAACTATTTGCTGTTAAAATTGTGAGTTTTACACAGCATTTTGATTCGCTGCTCCAATTCAAAACAAGGTACACAAATTCATTGTTGCCATCACAAGAGCGAAATGCAGTAGGAGCAAGTATTTCTAGATGTGAGAGCGCTAGTCCCGATTATTGATGCTCTCTTTTGTCAAAGCACATGGGTAACACCTGTAATTGAACGCACAACTTGCTCGGCGGTGCTGCGCATGACTTCAAAGGAGAGCAGTAGTTCTTCTTCTTCTTCTGATTAAGTCTGCCTCCTTCAGTAGACTGAAGATTCTTGCAGACTGGTGCTATTTACATTATAATACAATTTATTTACAGATATTTACAAGCACATAGAAAATTTGACGAAAAAAAAAAACAAGCAAACAAAAAAACTAGCCACTGTGATCAACCGTTACTGGCGTTAGACGGTTTCGAAATGATCCCACAGATGGCGCTGAAACAATTTCTGACGACAGGGAATTCCAGTTCCTTACAGTCATGACAGTAGTTGGCTCTCCTTCTCTAGCACCTCCCTGATTATAACTTAGACAACTCTCTGACCATGCTGACGGGACAAACGGTTAGTGACTGCAAATGTCAAATAAAAATTTCAACAATCCAATTCAAATGTTTTTATACCTTTGTACACCTCTTCCGAAGCCTTCTTCTGAAGGCCCGATTTGAATCCAGTGTGTTTGAAGATGCTCTGTAATTTCTCTTGAAGTAAAGGTATGGAGCTCGTAAATTTTGATGATGTCGACGCATGTTTGCCCTCGCCTGGATTCATCGTCCTGCTGGACATCATCGACGAACTCAAGACCGGCTTTGCAACGTCCACGTCGTTCGCGCCTGACAATGTTTGGGCCTCTTTGCCTCGACCTTCTTGAATCTGCTCATCTCCACTCGGTTTAGTCGTGAGAAATTGTGTAATTTTGGTAGATTGTTCCACGGAACGTTTCTTTACAGCGCGTTTTGGCATCTTGTTGTTTTCATGCCATGTCAGTCACCGTCAGGTTCAGACCTGCCTTCGATCGCTTCACATCCATGCGTGTCAGCTGAGCCGTGGACACTAATGCACAGAGAGCTAAGAAAGCTAGACAGGCAAGTGCACGGCGAGCGCGAGCGAGTCGAGTGCGGTCACCTGCGGCAGTTCATTCATTTTGCACGTGAGTCATGGCAGTGTAGCAAAAGCGATGTTTTGAGTGTAATAATTTAGGTGCACAGTTGGCACTTCATATTACCCCTGACAGATTACTAATGAAAAAATAACAACGACGTGAATCAATGAGTCGATGACTTTTGGTCTTTAGAAAGATCAGCCCCCCCCCCTTTTTTTTTTTGGTCTAAAAAAAAGGTGACCGAAAGAGAAAAACAAATAAACAAACAAAGAAAAAATAAACAAACAATCAAAACTACTGCACCTTCTCCCTGCGATCATAGGAGCAGCCGAACGCGGCTTTGAAGTAGCCCTTTGCCCCACCCTATAGAAGCGCATGCACGACCCAGTTAATTTGCAAACAAGACAGGTGCACAGGGATGATTATAGTATTGGGTGAGGTGAGGATTGGGCTTTTGACTTTATGTGAGATACCAAAAAAATACTTATGAAATAGTATACAGAGCATACCATTCTAAGAGGAAATTAAAGTTTAATTGGTGAAAATCGGTTTTGGCATGGCTGAGACATCTAAAAACAAAGTAAAACAAAGCAATCGTAATAAAAGATGGATCCCACCATTTATTTGGATTGCTCTGTTTTGGGTATCTAAACCATTTCAGAACAAATTTTCATCAAATAAACTTTTCATTCTTCTTGGAATTACACGCTCTTTCATATTTCCTATAGTTCAACACCGGGTTTCTCAGTATCTCACAAAAACAAAAACAAAAAATGTTAGAAACCTGAAGTTAGGTCTCAACCAAAACTATACGATCCCTTTAAATCAGGCTTGTTCTCATTCGGACAGAATAAAATGTCACTATGACTGAAAACTTACAGCAACATCATATTGTGTATACCTCAGAAATGGCCAAAAGCATGGTTGGCCCTAAAATGTTTGTGAGCGGTCGGGAGTAAACTCAAACAAAATGGTTTCGACATCAAAATCGGACCTAATTATGTATGGCTTTAATTATAACGGATAAAATGGTTATTCTTTATAAAATGCATGCAAATTGGATGATTTTTAGCCATTGACTAACAAGTTAATCATCGGTCTTTCTTTTCCCTTAAAGTTCCGCTGCTCCTGATCTGAATTAACAACTGAAAACTCTTTCCGAGTCGAAACTAGCTCAGCTCCCATCCCCCCCCCCCCACCCCCGCTTATAAGCTCTTATAGACGGGAAAGATCTATAAAGACTCTTGTGTATAATGTTAACATCCACAACTCAGCCAGCCTATAGCATAAATACAATCATTATCATATCAACGCCATGTCTTCAATAAAATGACATGCGACTCATGCCCAAAAGTTGGCTGCATGGTTGATTTCCGTTGACGGTTTACTTCGTAATTTACCCATTGTCTTTTTTCTTTAGATATGAAATACCCAATCAACTGAACGAAAAAAAATATAGTGGCAAAAAATACAAATAATTGCAACAACACATTGACTTTGGAGATAAAATCAATAACAAAGTCTGCACATTTTGAGAGCAAGTCTATTTATACTTACCAGTAGACCATAGGGTCCTAATATGTTTTTGTACCGTATGTAACAATAACTGAAGAGAGTGGAATTTTTATAGGAATTACAGGAAAATATGGCCAATCAAAAAGATGAAATTGCAAAATTCCAGGCTGACACCTGCTCAAGTTTGATATTGTCAATCTTAATTCCCACCTCCCTATGTTTCTGTCTTGTAACATCCCCTAATCTGCGACAGTACGCATATTTTGTAAAAGTCCCTCCTCGGTGGCGCATCAACAACTTTTCTAAAGGTCTATAAATTTGGTCATCGTCCATCTGTGACAGTGCGCTTGTGACGAGAAATCACCTGACCAATCCCTGTGCAGGTTCTATACTATGCAAGACCTTAGCATAAGCTTTATTAGTAGGTTTTTTTCCGAATATTTTATTCTTCATCAAATGAAACAAACTGTAAAAACAAATATACAAGATCCTTACATCAATTCCATAATCTTTACACTCTGCATGGTGCATTTCCAAACATAAATCACAATCCATATACCGCATTATTTTTTACGATATTATCACATACAATAGTTACTGCCACCCAAATACTTTTTAGTGGTATTCATTCATCAGTTGTTTTGTTGTTGTTGTTGTTGTTGTTGTTGTTGTTGTTGTTGTTGTTGTTGATGATGATGATTTTGATGTTGTTTCAAACAATGTTATATTTCGATTCCATCCATCCTTGATTATACTTGAACATTCATTTTTGTTGATCCTCACAGTAGATCGAATTAATGGTATGAGCGATCAGTCGAATAACGATTAAATAAAATGATCTTGCGCTGCTTGGCGTATCATAGCATTTGTGCAGCTACAAAGTGAGATCGATCGAGCGGAGGAAGTATATTTTCGTGTTTTGATCGTGATTCGTTATCATTTCGGTTTTGACGGACAGGGTTGTGAAGCCCAGATCGGGAGTAGATCATGAGCTTGCAAGACTTAGGTCTGCAAATGAGGCTGAAATAGTCTCTTTCAGAATTCAAAGTCGTGCAAGTCCTTGATCGCAAGAGGTGTGTCTTCCATGGCTGATCTGTTTTCGGGATGAACCCTTCTCTGTCGCGCGATCTCCCGGGCGGGTCGCATCAACGCAGAAGCACCTCGACCTAGCCCGGCCGAGCCGTGGGAGCCCTCTCCTGGGCTGAGCCTCGACTCTTGACGCGCGGACGTCCACATCATTCACAATACAGCTACAGTCGACCGTCAACATCAGGAAACACGGTAAGATGCTGTAATGTATTGGAATAGAACATCTAATTTAGTCTCAAAAGTGCACTGTGAATGTATGGCAGAGGAATGTGAAGAAATTTTCCCAGAAATCGAAGAGCAGAGCTGAGGTTATTTTGGTTCATCAGACACTATTTTTTGTTGGAGCCCATCGCATCGGCATCGCACTGAATTTATAACACCTATGACTATGTTGTATTGTTAGTTGGGCAGATTGATTGTCATGTTTGTAATATTTTCTTGTAAATGCCGTGGTTTAAATGTCTTATAGTTTGTTAGGAATATTTTTGCATGTACTATAAATTAACTACACTCTACTTTCGATGTTTTTGTTGGCACATTGCAACAAATGTGACACGTGTTGTCTTTAGACTCCAGCCATTTCAGCATTTGGCATAGCAAGCTAAGCTTCTTCTTCTTCGAGATACTCCTCAACGTTCCATCTGGAACCAAACGAGCTGTGCATGGCTTTGAAAGTAAAACATTAAGATACTGTAAAAGTGGGATTTTTTCCGGTGTTGATATTTTCGCACGTTTTGCGCAACCAGAAACTAGCGCAAAAACAAAAGCACTATTTTTGCTTCCCATATGCTCCACTAGCTGAAGTCTTGATTTTGCGAAACTCTGCTTACCCCGCCAAGCGCAAAAAAAAATCGTGCAAAAATATCCACTTTAACAGTACACAAATCTTACAATAGTATTACTCTACTAGTCCTTTGTAGTCTAGGCTCTACTTGTAACTTGTATTTCCATAGCTGCATGAACAATGAAAATGTGAAATGAATATAATGTAGATGTACAGTGGTCTAATTTTAAATAAAGTTCTGAGAGAATATCTCAATCTGGCCTAAATAAAGCCAGTCACCTGATCAGGTATCCCAGCAGATCTCTTTTAACCTATCTACCTACCAACCTATGGCTGATTCTGAATGCAGGCTTTAAACCTCTATATTCAGATCCAGATTTGTTCCTTCTTGAAGTAAGCTGGGTCATGACCAGGTGGCATCAAACTTAAACTTGATCGGTTCATCACTCCAAAACTTATCTTGAAACCAATTTCAAAGAAGGCTGTAGATACTGGCTGCATTTATTAAGTTTTTTGCTATAAACTATTCCAGGGTTTCCTAATACATACATATGCATGTAACATTAGAACAATTATTTTTTTTTCTCGTAGGGGTACATGATCTAAAAATATGCACCTTTTTGCCATGTCCTCTTGTGCATTTTGTTATCAGACCTAAATCAGGCACTATCTTTTGATCATATTTATTAAATAATTTAAAATGCTTCAATAATATCACCTCTCACCCAGCAGTAAAGCCAAATTTGGGAGTCCAACATGAATCAACCTCTGTTCATAAGACAGAGTTCTTATCTCAGGCACCAGTTTTTTGGCTCTCCTGTGAACATTTTCTGAAGCTAATATGTTGTTTTTTGTTTTGTTTTGTTTTGTTTTTTTAATCAAGGACTCCATACTGCATGGGCGTATTCTAAGTGAGGTCTTACTAGAGCTTACTAGTAGTGTATCGTCCTTATAAATGTTCTTCTTAAATATTAAATTCATCAATCTACTGTATACGCTATATATTTCGCGGTGGTTTTATTTTCGCAAATTTCGCGAGTCGGGAGCCATTCGCGAAATCAACAACACGCGAAAATATTACCTTCCAAAATGAATCCCTTGCCTTGATGATACGAACATTTCAGTACTAGTGTACCATGTCACGGCTTACCGAACAGACCATACTGGCTAAGCTTGTTTATGTACATATAGCACGTCCACGTCTACTTACAAATACTGTAGAGAGCCAATCCATTAAGCCACAACGTTACAAATGCGCGGCGTGTCACCCTTGATTACATGTACTAGTACTAGCTCTTGCGTTTGCATGCCGCTACGTCTTAACAACTTTAGGGGCCGGGGCTTCGTACGCTCCAGCAGCTGGTTGCCGCTGAATTTACTCGTACCCCTCGTACCACTCGTCAGAAATCTAGCGCAATGGACTTAACCATGGACTTCAAAAATCATAAATGTTGAATTCTAACTTACTAGTTCGCAGAGTTTGGTAAGTTTTTTTCATGCAGTGTATAACTAGTATCACTCTTACACTGTATTTGCTAGTGGCCTAGTAACAAGTTGAAAATTCACACTTTCTTTGCCACTTCATATTTTCCCTGGTCCCCCAATCGCGAATTTAACCACTCGCGAAAATGTGTGACAGCGGCAATTCGCGAAAATTTATGTACGCGAAAATTATAGCGTATGCAGTATTTACTTTATTAATTTGTGCCTGGAAATGCTGATCAAATTGAGTGTAGAATCAACCACAACTCCCAAGTCCTTACATGAAGCTACATGTAAGAGATTATGTACAACATTTGCAATATTCATAGTATAATCATGCTGCTTGTCTTGATTAATTACCAACTGTAAGGACACAGCATTTTTCTAGGATGGAACCTAAGAAGCCACTTATTTGAGCAGGAAATGAGACATTCAAGATCTTTCAGCAAAGAAGCAGTATCACTATTGGAATTACATGCTTGAAGATTTTTGTTTCATCAGGAAACAGATAAACACTGAGAAACTGAAAGTTATCTGCTCGGGGAGGTCATTGTATAACAAACAGCATAGGACGTAGGTTTTTGTTTTTGTCTTTGTGTTTGTTTGGTTGGTTGGTTGTTTGTGGGGTTTTTTTTCATACAAAATTGTGTGAATCAAAGCCAAGGAAGAAATGTTTCTTTTTTAACCCATTGAGGACGAGTCCCAAGTATACTCAGGCAGGTGTCTATGGAAAATGTGTGTTGTAGCAAAATCAGTCTGTCTTCAACGGGTTAAAGCAAGGGGATATGTGAAAATTATGCCCCACACTTTTTACATGTATCACAATGATGTGGTGCATTGTAGATCTACATTTTTGTATGTCCAAAGCCACTATTTTGATGCACATTAATTAATGTGACATTTGATACCATGTTAGTTGACTGATGTTTAAGTGTAGTAATTGTTTCTTATAAATGACATGCTTGCTCCTAGTCTTGTTTTCACTGAGCTAGGCATTCAAATGTTTGGTTTAGGTTTGCTGCAATCTAAAAAATATATGTTTGCAATGTCAGTGAGACTGCGTTGCAGCTCCATCTTGCTCGCATAAAAAAAAAAAATAACAAATAAAAAATGAGGGATTTTTCCCATATAGTCAACCTTTGGAACAGCCTACCGCTGGAAGCCATCAATCGCAACAGTGTAAACTCCTTCAAATCAAATTTAGAGAAGGCATGGAAACATGAATTCAGCTATGACCCAGACACTTTATTTCCATAATGCTCTTGCCCTACACATGCAGTTATAGTAATGCAAAAGAAAATATTTGCAGCAAGACTACAGAGGGTACATAGGGGCATAGTATATAAGCTGTATATTGTGCACGTTTTTTATAATGGTACAAAAAAGTAGCTAATCATAACCCTGTATGTGAGTACTGGTAGGTCCGTTTCAGTCATCCATTGCACTGCAATAAATGCAAAGTATAAACCTAGCTCCATGATTCATCTGGAGCAATAACACAGAGAATTCACAGGTTCTTATAATTTTTCTCGAAATAAGTACAGTGTAGACTCTAGTGTACACATACAGCTGTAGCATTTCCCTTTTAATTCTAACATATCTTATATGGTAATGATAGTGATATTGATGGTGGGGATTATGATTATAGCAATAATTAGTTTATTTTCTGTACTGCTTTTTAAAACAATCATTCCCATTATGAAATTTTCCCATCTATTCTTTCAGACAGCTGACTGGATAACAGCCGTTTATGCACTGTCAAAGTCTTTATACTTGCAGTTTTAAAAAGAAGCCAGCAAAACTTTATAAAGCCTATTATCCCACGCCCAATATCACATTCTTGTCCCTACTCAGAAAGGTTCTTCAGTAATAATTTTTTAATCTTCCTGACTCCATTGATAACCCAAAATATGTGACATGTTGAAATGATCTCAGGAAATATAAAACGACAGAATCATTATATCTAATCATCTAATACAGTCCATTGCAAATTTAATCCCCCTGCCCAAAAAACAAACAAACAAATATAGTATAGCAATAATAATGCTATAAATAACACGTATATATATAATAGCATATTATTAATGCTATTTCTCGTACTGCCAATACGCGGAGCAACTATATGTTCATATACACAATCCTGGGTTTCTTATGATACTCAGTGCTTAATTTCAGTTGAAACCACAAGGGAACTACTTACTGACGGAAGTATACAGCTTATAAATGTAAATATTTGGGCCAGGAATAGGATGTAAGTTGGACTTTGAAACTACATGCTTACATGCCACAATTACATGGCAGACCTGTGAAGCCATCATGGCAAGATACAAAAAACTGTCAAGTGTGCTATTAATACAGTTTAGTTCAGTACACGATTTGATCATGTAGAGCAGAATTGGAAATTGTTGTATGTACCGTACAATATATTCAACATCCATTCAAAGGACTGTGGAGAAGAGGGCAAGTTCTTCTGAACCTCTGTAGTTGTATGTATGTGGTCAATTTCAGCGTTACGGACATGACATTCAGACAATTTTTTTTTTGTAATTCAAACCATCACACAGTGAAATTTGCAGTCTCCAAAAAATTCTAATTGAGTTTATCAGACACATTTAAGTATATAATATGTAACATACACAGAAAATTTCATTGAAATTTATCAAGTGGTTGTCGAGAAATTGCATTTTTTGCGAGCGTAACGGACATGACACTTAATGGACAAGGCATTTTGATCTACTTACCGTTATGAAAATTCCTGTGAATTTTTGGATAAGATGCAGCTTGTTTTGGTCTTGATTAAACCTTTAGGTCACGCTTTACTCGTAAAGTCCTATTTTATAGTAGTTTTAGTGTTCATTCTTTTTTAATAGTTTGAAATATTGCGTAACGGACTTGACAGTTTTGTTCACTTTTTGTAGGCTAATAGAATTTTTTTTATTACAAGGTATAGCAGATATATTTCAGGGCTGCACACTAACCCATTTTTTCTGCCGGTCCAACCTGTCTCTGTCGGACCGGTAAATGCCCCGTTTTACCATTTTTTACCGGTCCGAACAGAAAATTTACCGGTCAATAACAACAACCTAAAAAAAACATTAAATGACTTACAAACTTATTTTCTTGTTTTTTATGGACGTACCCCCTTAACCATGTACATTTTACAGATTAATATTTTTTTTAAACTTGCATTATATATTGCACAAGAAATTTTTAAAAAAGATAGGAAAAAATAGAATGTTTGTTTGTGAATTACAGTGTAAAATGATAATGAACAAAATCAGATTGTATCAAATGCGTTTGTGACTTTTTCTAAACATCGGCGCACGAACTTGCTGCGTAACCTGCTCTTGGTGGTCAGTTGGATTGCAACGATTTAATGAATTATTTTAGCTGTGATATTTTCTGATGCACGCGCTTCAAGGGGTTCTTTATTTTTCTCCCGATAATCTATTCGCATTGTGCATGCGTTCTTGAAAGGTACACGACATGCAGGGCCGAATTCGCAATCCTTTTTGCGCCCGGATTTCCACCTCAAATATTAGTGGGATTGTGACGATTTCATAAATTACTTCGGCTGTAATATTTTCAGATGCAAGCGCCAAAAGAGGCTGAAAATGTGTCCTTTATTTTTCCCGATAAACTCTTCGAATTTCGTAAGAGCGTTCTTAAAAACAAGATGCACCACATGGCCGAATTCATGATACTTTTTGCGCCTATTTCTACCTCAAATATCAGCGGGATTGTGACGATTTCATAAATTACTTCGGCTGTAATCTTTTATGATGAAAGCGCCAAAAAAGGTTGAAAATGTGTCCTTTATTTTTCCCGATAAACTCTTCGAATTTCGTAAGTGCGTTCTTAAAAAGATGCACCACATGGCCAAATTCATGATACTTTTTGCGCCTATTTCTACCTCAAATATCAGCGGAATTGTGGCAATTTCATGAATTACTTCGGATGTAACTTTTCTGATGCACGCACCGGCGAGAATGGTTGAAAATGCGTTCTTTATTTTTCTCCCCATAATCTCTTCGCATTCCGTACATGCGTTCTTGAAAGGTATACGACACGGCAGAATTCACGATCCTTTTTGCGCCTATTTCTACCTAAAATATCAGCGGGATTGCGATGATTTTATGAATAACTTCGGCTGTAATCTTTTATGATAACGCGCCAAAATGGGTTGAAAATGTGTCCTTTATTTTTCCCGGATAAACTCTTCGCATTTCGTAAATGCGTGCTTAAAAGATATACGACACGGCCAAAAATCATGATTCTTTTTGCGCCTATTGTTTCCTCAAACTTAACGGGATTGCGATGATTTCATGAATTATTATTCGGCTGTAATCTTTATGATGCACGGGCCAAAAGGGGTTGAAAATGTGTCCTGTATTTTTCTCCCAATAATCTCTTCGCATTTCGTACATGCGTATACGACACGGCTGAATTCACGATCCTTTTATCGCCTATTTCTACATTAAATATCAGCCGAATTGTGGCAATTTCATGAATTACTTCTGATGTAATCTTTTGTGATGCACGCACCAGCTGGAATGGTTAAAAATGCGTTCTTTATTTTTCTCCCCATAATTTCTTCGCATTCCGTACATGCGTTCTTGAAAGATATACGACAAGGCCGAATTCACGATCCTTTTTGCGTCTATTTCTACCTGAAATATCAGCGGGATTGCGATGATTTCATGTATGACTTCGGATGCAATCTTTTATGATACACGCGCCAAAAGGGATTGGAAATGTGTCCTTTATTTTTCCCCGATAAACTCTTCGCATTTCGTAAATGCGTTCTTAAAAGATACACGACACAGCCAAAAATCATGATTCTTTTGCGCCTATCGTTTCCTCAAACTTCAACGGGATTGCGATGATTTTATGAATTATTATTCGGCTCTAATCTTTATGATGCACGGGCCAAAAGGGTTTGAAAATGTGTCCTACATGGTTTGTATTTTCACCCAATAATCACTTCGCATTGCGTACATGCCTATACGTCACGGTAGAATTCACGATCCTTTTAGCGCCTATTTCTACCTAAAATATCAGCGGGACTGCGATGATTTTATGAATAACTTCGGCTGTAATCTTTTATGATAACGCGCCAAAATGGGTTGAAAATGTGTCCTTTATTTTCCCGGATAAACTCTTCGCATTTCGTAAATGCGTGCTTAAAAGATATATGACACGGCCAAAAATCATGATTCTTTTTGCGCCTATTGTTTCCTCAAACTTCAACGGGATTGCGATGATTTCATGAATTATTATTCGGCTGTAATCTTTATGATGCACGGGCCAAAAGGGTTTGAAAATGTGTCCTGTATTTTTCACCCAATAATCACTTCGCATTGCGTACATGCCTATAAGTCACGGCCGAATTCACGATAATTTTAGCGCCTATTTCTACCTAAAATATCAGCGGGATTGCGATGATTTTATGAATAACTTTGGCTGTAATCTTTTATGATAACGCGCCAAAATGGGTTGAAAATGTGTCCTTTATTTTTCCCGGATAAACTCTTCGCATTTCGTAAATGCGTGCTTAAAAGATATACGACACGGCCAAAAATCATGATTCTTTTTGCGCCTATTGTTTCCTCAAACTTCGACGGGATTGTGATGATTTCATGAATTATTATTGGGCTGTAATCTTTATGATGCACGGGCCAAAAGGGGTTGAAAATGTGTCCTGTATTTTTCTCCCAATAATCTCTTCGCATTTCGTACATGCGTATACGACACGGCTGAATTCACGATCCTTTTATCGCCTATTTCTACATCAAATATCAGCCGAATTGTGGCAATTTCATGAATTACTTCTGATGTAATCATTTGTGATGCACGCACCAGCTAGAATGGTTGAAAATGCGTTCTTTATTTTTCTCCCCATAATTTTTTCGCATTCCGTACATGCGTTCTTGAAAGGTATACGACACGGCCGAATTCACGATCCTTTTTGCATCTATTTGACCTGGGCCCTGTTTTATGAAGAGTTAAAATTGATTATATAGTTGATTTCAACTGTAAGTCTATGGCAGCCTGTGTAGTAAGGAAATTTAAAATCGATTTTATCTTTTGATAAAACGGGGCCCTGAAATATCAGCGGGATTGCGATGATTTCATGTATGACTTCGGACGCGCCAAAAGGGGTTGAAAATGTGTCCTTTATTTTTCCCCGATAAACTCTTCGCATTTCGTAAATGCGTTCTTAAAAGATACACGACACGGCCAAAATCATGATTCTTTTGCGCCTATCGTTTCCTCAAACTTCAACGGGATTGCGATGATTTTATGAATTATTATTCGGCTCTAATCTTTACTCTCTTAATTTCTAGGATTTATTTTTAAGTCCTAAGGATTTATTTCTTTAAGTCCTAGCGGACTGTAGATACGGACAGAACCTTAGGACTTAAAAGTAAGTCTTAGCTAGGATTTAAAAATTTAAGTCTATGTTCGACTTAAATTTCAAGTCTATAGGATTTATTTTTTAAGTCTTATTAGATTACATTTAAATCTTTCTTAGACTTGTTTTTAGAATAAATCCAGCTTGGATTTAAACGACAAAAGACTTATTTTAAGCCTTCCTTGGATTTATTTCAAATAAATCCATCATGGATTTAAAATCAGACTACTGAAAATGACAGCCAGTTGATGCACTTTCTTCACATGTAACGGTCTATTTATTTTAACAAAATCAAACTGATGCATTTTTCACAAACATCGATAAGTTACAAAATATAGAGATGATTGTCATACACATGTAGGCTCCAGAAAAAATGAAATACGACATGATGAAAACAGAGCATATTTTGCAATAGTCTCAGATGGTCACATCTTCACATTCATGTTACTGATGCTTTTTTCACTGTGTTCTGTAAACAAGTTACTAGACGACTGGAACCTTCATTGCCAAATAGATTACTTTTTTCACGTTTTTTTTTTTAAATCTTGCAAGATGACTCCATACGACTCGATTCACTTTCATTTTATGTATTTCTTTCCCTGGTGAGCATCGTTAAGTCGTAAGATGGAAACTATGAACAAATATAAGATTATATCATAATGAATTCTAATAACTTAAATTTTAGAAATGATGCTGTGTAATAAACAATACAGCCTCCATTAAGTTGACGTTTAGATTTACACGATTTGTACGTCCCATGCATGCAATTTAAGGAATTATTTGATTTTTTGGAATGATGCATAGTATAAATTTAATCAAGAGGGAAGTAAAGGCCAAAATTAGTGTAATCAAGAGAAGAAATTTCCCTACACAGAATGGTGTAAAGACTATGAAAATCAGCTACGAAATAAGGAAGATATGCCTCTTTTCAATTTCACACATTTCCAGAAAACAGATCTTGTCCAGTCTTTATGAACGTCCAAATGAGGGAATTGATGATGTCATTCCTTCAAAATATTTTTACACTTTTCACCTGCATGTATTTGCATATTCATGTTTTCTGAAAACGTGTTACATTTCCTTATTTCTTACCAGACTTTCCTAATTTTTCCACTATTCCGTAGAGAAAATTTACAATTGAATCCAAACTGTATTACATACAACAGTAGGGAGCAAGATCTATGTAAACTCTGAAGTAAATTCACCTTAAAACATTAAGAAGCTCAAATAACAATTAACATTCTAAACTTACTTCTAAAATTCCTTGAATATCGATTGTCTGAAATGGATTTACATAAGTACATTTCCATACTGCATTTTGGTAGACAAAATGTTTGACAAAAGAATATACAAATTCCTGCTTAATCTATTGATATTTAAGAATCCATCTCAACTGATGACAGGGAACCATCTCAAGAGACTGTTCAAGTGAGATGGACCACTAGTTTCTTAATTACTTTGATGTCATATCTCGTAACAAAGCACTATGTTGAAGTGATGCAATCTGAATTTTTAACTAGAATTATCACTCATTGTGATTAATATACCCCCACCCACAACTGAGGGAATTAGCTCAACCAGGATTATTTTTTCTTACTTTTTAATAAAGAAAAAAATTACCATGGCAATGCACTGTTCCACCTCTCAAATCAAGTGCTCAAAAACTGAGTGAGCAAGATAAATAAACTGACGATTTCTATGGTTTTTAATTTTACTAAAAATTGTGTAACCATGGCAACACAGTGTTGGACATTAAGAAAAAAAAATGAAGTTTGCACAACTAAAGGCCCTATATCATAGCCGTCATATGTGCCAAATTTCAAGCTAAATGCTAAAAGGGTGAGGGGTTTAGTTGAATTCACATTACTGTATCATTTTCATGCAAAATATACTGTTACCATGGCAACACATTTTCCACACTGACACAAGATTTTTTGCACATCTAGGTAATGCAGAGGTAACATGTGCCAAATTTGAAGCCAAAATGCTCTGATGTTTGTATGATTTTCATTGAAATGCACCGTTACTATGGCAACACATTGTTTAACAATGATGAAATATGAAGTTTGCCTATTTCTGAACTACAATGGTTGCATGTGCCAAATTTCAAGCCAAATGCTCAAAGACTGAGGGAGTTACCTGAATCCAAAATATTTTTGTACGATTTTCATTCAAACTATGTTGTTACCATGGCAACACAATGATCAACAATGACAAAAGGTTAAGTTTGCACATCTACGTACCATAGTGGTCAGGTGTGCCAAATTTCAAGCTAAATGCTCAAAGACTGAGGTTGTTACATGAATCCACAATATCTTTGTATGCATTTTAGTGAAAAGATGCTGTTACTATGGCAACGCATTGTTCACCATTGATGAAAGATTAAGTTTGCACATCTATATGCTAAAGTTGTTGCATGTGCCAAGTGTCAAGCCAATTACTCAAAGAGTGAGGGAGTTAACTGAATCCACAATATTTTTGTATGATTTTCATTCAAAATATGCCGTTACCATGGCAACACATTGATCGACACTTACGAAAGAATACGTTTACACATCTACATACCACAGTGGTCTGTTGTGCCAAATTTCTAGCTAAATGCTCGAAGACTAAAGGAAGTGAGCTGAATCCACAATATTTTTGTATGTTTTTTTGGTTTAAAAAAAGCTGTTACCATGGCAAAGCATTGCTCACCACATTGTTTCCATATACCATAGTGGTCATGTGTGCCAAATTTCAAGTCAAATGCTCTAAATTTGTTTAAGGTGCCCACCTGCGCTGAATCTATCCTTCCTCGTGGGTTCAAGCACATACTTTGGCTGGAAAACCAAAGTTTATTTCTTTATAAATAGAGAGTTTCATATTAAAGTGTTTAGCCACAACGTCATAATGAAAATAGCAACAAATCAGCGCTCAATAAATGTGATGGACAATGGCTCAACAACACTGTGGGAGTGATGAAAATTAGGTAATCTTTGAATAATTACAAAAGTGTTCAGGGGAACTTAAAACTTTCTTCTTTCAATTCAAATCAATGCGGATCTGGCATTACTTCTTTTTTTCATCATCAACCAGACATAATATACAGAAAACAAGCCAAAGATGAACAATAAATAAATTGAAACTGGACGTGTATAAAAACTTGAAATATTGTTTAAATGTTCACGTAGCAATGCAAATGCAAAAGTGAGGCACACACATACATGATAGTACCTCTAAAGGTAACATTGCGGCATGAACTTTCCTTATTGTGTTATTTTCATTTAAAAATGCACACACACAAAAAAAAAAATTACAAGGAAACTTTACTACAACCAGGGCATGACAGATATGCTTCTTGTGTGCATGGATTTGTAGCTCAATATAAATGGAAAAGTGAGGCACACATAACATAACTCAATATCCATGAGTCAAACATTATGCATGATAGTATATATAGAAATATTGCAGCATTTTACCTGTGTTACTTTGATTTAAGAATTCACCGAAAATTAAGAAAACTTTGCTGCACATCAGGGCAAGTCAGATATGCTTCTTGTGTGCATGAGTTTGTGGCACAATGTCGGAAAATCTTACTAGCATCATACACTGACGTGTTCTTGAAGTTCGTGGCTAATGCCCAGAACGAAGCCCTCACTTGGGATTGTAGTAGTACATGAATATGCCGCCACAAAATCAAAGAATGCTTCAAGCACCCAAGCATATTTGACAATGAAGACACAGTGGGCTTTAAAGAGTCTGTCAAATTCTTGCTTCTGGTCATCTCCAGCCTGGACTTAGTATGGTCTCGTCCAGGATGAGAAAATACTGGATGTACGTCTAGTCACTCCCTTATCTGACTAAGCAGGGCTGGCTGAAGGTGGCATCTTTAGCATCACTGAACTTCGCGCTTCTCGCTCGTGATGTATACGTTTCGCGCGGATCAACTTGGGGTTTCCCGTTTGCTAGGGCTTTCAGGTGGGAGAATCTCCAGATCACAAGATGCTTGGGGCTGGGGTTGGAGTCTCTGCATCAGCAATGCCATGAACATTGGTTCCTACCTGAAAAGATATTAAACATGTATAGCACTACTGATATTTCGAACTAAATTTCACTTGAATCGTTTGAGCAAATGACAAAGACTACAATTATTATCAAATAAACTTTGCATTACATAGAGGGAAGTTAAGTTCTCAGTGAGAGGGCACTCTGGAGGGAAAAAAAATATTAAAATATAATTTTACATATTGATCTTAAATACAATATTCATCACATAACTTTTAGTTTGTGATGTACAAGTAAATATTTCTGATATATTTCAGAACATATTATTTTAAAACATTTTGTCTCATCTGGTAAACCTCAAAGCCTTGAAAAAAATTCCCAGAAATCAGATTACTTTTTGCCATCATCGGGGTGGGGCCTACTTGATATTTACATGTTCCAGACTCATAAGATATTTGATATACATATTATTACAAATCAATAGAAGTCAGCATGCATTTCTAATCCGTAATTTAATGAATTTAAAAGAAAACTGTCAAAACACGGTAGATACCCCTACACAATACTCATTGCTGAATGTTCTAAAGTTTGTTTGAGAAGAATCGCTTCAAAAACACTGATATATCAGAGAAGAAAACTTTGCATTTCTCACGACAGCATGAGAAATTCAGATTTTTAAATTCCACCTGTTACTGAGTACTTGCAGATTCTACACGAGTCTTGCTTTGTAAGATACGAAGCTAAAATATTCTTCTCTAAACATGAGCTGGTACTTAAAAGCCCAATGAAACATGCATATTGATAATTCTCAAAATTGGAAGCTCAATGATTTGATCATAAACTGATTTCAAGTCTATAAACATTAAGCATATACTGTACTTACAGGCACATAGTCATTCTGCACCAGGTACTGCTGGGCATCCCTCGGGAGCATGAGAGGTCCTCTCCCTTTCTTGTACATGGGGATGTTGGGTCTGTGAAGCATCGCTGCAAGTAGTGACATTCCACAAAATTCCTATAGAATGGAACACAATACAAAATATTTTTTTTTTCAACTTTAAGTATTTCACACATTCTCTTTAACATATTAGATATGACGTATTGTATAAGCTCCGACAATCCCTAACATTCAGTTTTCGACTTATTATCAATATCAGTCTATGAAGAGCAAACTCGTACACATTCACTTTCCTGAAAGGTGTAATAGCAATGAAGCATAAACAAATGAGTAAGTTTTACTCCTACACTTTGGACAGAAATTGTTCCAGTAATTATAATCAATGCCACAAGATCTATGAGGATTGGCGGAAGGACTTACTGTCTCCATCCATGTCTTCACATCTTCTTACGATGTCTTGCAACTAAGGGTAGTTTCGCTTGGCAAGTGCAAGATTCTATTGACGTAAAATGGCCCCCATCTGTTCACCATCTCCTGCACTTTTCTCGGTACAACTGGGCAAAGTCCGCATTGATCTGAAAATAAACACAAAAACTGTGAAATATCAGTGATAAGGAAGTGGAAAATGAAAAACAGAAACGCTTGACAAAAAAAAAAAGGAAGAAAACAAATATGCTTCGGGGGTATAAACGGTCGCCATAGCCACATTTTTAGATTTTTATGTAATTAATTATTTCTTATTGGTCTCGAGGGTTGTATTTCATGCTGGAGGAAAAAATGAGACCGATATCTCTGATTTTTGTTTCAGATGTTATCGTTAAAATCAATTTTTAGAAATACCAGGGATGTCTTGCATATCTAAACACCAAGAAGGGATAGTCCTGACAGAGTACTTCTTGGAGTACAAATTATACAAATAACAGGTAATTTGCATTCCCTTTATCTTAAAAAATATCAAAAGTAAAAAATAAAAAAAAAGGCCTCATATATTGTAAAACTTCACTACATTCTCTCACTGGTGTATGTGATGCTTAAAGCATACATCTCGGCCAGAAGTGTAGATCTGTAGAATTTTTAAGTCTAGATCCTTCTACTCAAACACAGATCACCACATTGATTATGCTACAAAGAGAAAGACTGGAGTAGAATATCTTTATCCAGGTGCGAAATCTTGTTCCATTGCACGAGTTAATCCCATACATTATTTGTTTCATACAACGCCTTCAACAACAACACTAAGAGACGTACTAGTTCAAGAAAGAGTCTTGAATTCAGTGCAGAAATGGCAACCATAAGGCCTAGGTGTCCAGGCCTACTACTGAGTGGTAGTAATAATAGTAGAAGTATTTTCATGGAATGCAAATCAGTAGCACAATCACATGTACGCAGCCGAGTGCAAGTAGCATTGAAGTTGATTATTCCAGTAAAATGAGTGACATGATGCACGCTTGATAGTAAGAGTGTTGAGTGCACACGCCAAAGGTAATTGTTTATTGTGACATCAGACTCAGTAGACCTAGTCATGCAATGGAACAGAAACTGTTTATTAATTGTAGACCCCCTATTTTAATATGGGAGTCAATGGAAATTGGTGATGTCAGCCAATATGGCCCATGCGATAGAAGTTTTTACAGTTCAGAGCTTGACGCCACTGCACTGGCATTGCAACATTGGCGCCCTAAACCCTGGGGCGCTCATCACATAGCCTCAGGGGGCTTCGTGTTTGGGCTGGTCGCAGTTCTATTTTATTAGTGCCCATAGGGTCTACGTACTATTGGTGGCCTATAAACACAACATTAAAAATAAAACCCATCTAACAGCATATGTGACAGTGCACCTCAAAACAAACAAAAAGTCGCCAGACATGAATTTTTAGTTAAGACCATATTCTGAAAGAGCAGACTTTAAGCTTTAAAATGATGCATAACTCAAATCAAATGGACTCTCCTAACCTATCTAAATATTGGAAAGAAAGCACAACCTCAGAAAAAGTGTGAACTGAGAAAAGAGGCTCTGAAGTACAGTGTCTATTCAAGCGTTTAATCTTTACCAAACCGTGCTGGCTGTGCGATGAATGGGACAAAAAACAGGAAGTAAACCACTGGAGTAACAACAATGAAGGGATTATCAGATTAAACTGAAAATAAGCATGTCTCATTAACACATTCTGTCCATAATTAATGCCAACTTTCAAAGCAGTAGCACTATCCTTGCAAAAGTTATTAGAGTTGAAAGTGAAGAGTGTGGACAAGGTTTTTCAGAAATGAAAAAGGGATTCTGAAGACACACCTAATCACACTATTCTATCAAAAATGTTCGAGATAAACTGCTAAAAAAACACACTTTCCTGCCCGTTTTATGATACCAAATTTTAGCATAATGTAAAAGAAGACCTGCTCTTTCAGAAAATATGAAAAAGTCAATTTTGGCTAGGTTGACCCATTTCACTTGTTTTCAGTCCTCACGCAAAATCAGTGTGTGCGACTTTATGTTCGTTTTGAGGTGCACGGTCACATATGCCCTACATTTTATCACAGCATAGGGCATGATAAGGCCTAGAACTGTGCCTTTCTACGTAGAAATTGATAAATTAAACCTTACAAGAGTGTAGGAAGGGGTGAACTGACACTAACTTGTTACTGTTACTCAGTCAGTGTTAGACGACAGTTGAGTTAGGCCTACGCTACAGTAGCCTGTCGTTATGCCCATAGCTTTACCTTTCAGTCAAGACACCAACATCGTAAATCATTTAGGTCTATAGGTAGAATGGGCGCTTTATAAGAGTCCCTGTTACACTTGTACTTGCAGTTTCACCGAGATAGAGCCCCCACAATACTAGTATAACGTTAGCCTACATGTAACTTGCTACAATGTTTGGATAGACACATAATGATTAGCCATGAACAGCTAACGTTAGCACTGGCGCTTTCAAAGGGATGGACAGCGCTGTATACAGCGGCAAGGCTCAAACTCGCCAAAAATGTAGGGCGGTTAGTGCACATCTTAACATCTTTTATCTTTGGTTACTGAGTCCCAGAGTTATCAAACACATTCTTAAGCATTCATACAGTAATATGCTCACCTTTAAGCAACTTGGTCAAGCTTCCGTCAGATCATGCCCTCAAAAAACTCCGGCCTGCATGACTTCTGCCTTCAAGACCAACTCAACTGTTCGAGTCAATAGCGTTTGTTTGCAAATGGTCGATGGTATAGTAGACGTCGACTGTGCACTGAATGTACAATATGTGTGTGTATGACTACGCTATCGCTAGCATCGCATGAAGCAAAGTGACGGCCAGCGCCAATTCCGGTTTTAGGCGGTTCAAGATAGCGCATGACGTCATTTACAAGTCATCTGATTGGCTGAAAGTTTAAGTCCTTGTTAGATTTAGATTGCGAACAGCTTCGACACTCAACTTTTAATCGAAGCCACCTAAAAATAAGTCTTAAAGACTTAAAATATTTTAAGTCGTAAGAAAGATTTAAAATTTAAGTCCTAGAAATTAAGAGAGTATGATGCACGGGCCAAAAGGGTTTGAAAATGTGTCCTGTATTTTTCACCCAATAATCACTTCGCATTGCGTACATGCCTATACGTCACGGCCGAATTCACGATCCTTTTAGCGCCTATTTCTACGTCAAATATCAGCGGGATTGCGATATGTCATTAATTATTTCGGCTGAAATCTTTTGTGATACATTCACCAGAAGGGTTGAAAATGCGTTCTTTATTTTTCTCCCGATAATTTCTTCGCATTTGTGCATGCGTTTTCAAAATGTTTGCGCCTTTTTGCGCCTAAGTTATTTCCTCAAATTTCAACGGGATTGCGTTGATTTCATGAATTGTTATTCGGCTGTAATCTTTTATGATGCACTCACCAAAATGTGTCCCTTATTTTTTTTTTCCTCCTCTATAATCTCTTCGCATTTCGTACATAAGCTTTTGAAAGATACGACGCGGCCGGTCGAATTCATGATCCTTTTTGGGACGATTTCTACCTCAAATATGTAAGCGGGACTGCCATGATTTCATGATTTTTTTCCCTCCCTAGTATTAGCTATTCACATTTTGTGCATGCGTTCTTAAAAAGTACACGGAAGAGCCGATTTCGTGATCCTTTTTGCGCCTATCTTCATTATGAGACCATTCTGAGCGAATGAAAATATTCATTTGTGAAATGACTGTGTAAAATGAAAATGAACGCAATCAGATCCATTTACTCTATCGCTGAATATCGAATGTGTTTTTACTTTTTCTAAAAATCGACACAAATAAATTAGTTCTAACATAACTGCCACGCTGCTGCGAAGCCGGGATCGGATCGATCTTGCGTTAAAAAAATCATGAGTAATATGACCCAGAAATGCGTTGCTTCTTGTCTGGCATGACCGCCGATCGCAAGCAAACGAAAAGCAGTTACACTGTACATGCTCTGCATGTATTGCATTGCATGGCAGTGCGTGAGCAGCGCCAAATGCGCAAGCGAGGGCGAATACTGGTCGACTGCTAGTGCTCAAAACTAATGTATGTTTACTGTACAAAGTGCACCGGTAGACATAAACGAAAACTTGCGTAAAACTTGCTGAACAGTGCGATATCTTGCATTCTGTTTCTCCCTGATCGGGGCTGCTCTTTTTCTTTCTACTGACCCCACCAATGTTTTTTTTTTTTTTTTTACTGGTCATGTCGGACCGGTAACTTGTGGATTTCCTGAAAAGTTACCGGTCCGACAGTGACTTTTACTGGTCTTTGACCGTCGGACCGGCGCCAGTGTGCAGCCCTGTATATTTGATTGTTGACATAGTAAGGTTAGAACATAGGGACACACATCTGCAATCATGTAATATTTCTTATATTTTTATCATTTTAGGGGGGTTGCGTTGGTCTTTTTATATATTTGCAAAACAAACAAATATAAAACAAATTCACTCCTGCACCAGCTAGCTACAGTTTGTGAGAAATTTCCAAACACTACCACCCACCATAGCAAGACAGGACATAACTATCTTATACTATGGTGATTTTTTTCTTTGTGTCCTATATTTTATACTTAGTATTATACACTAGCGTAATGGACATGTCACCCTTGTAAAGTGAACCATATTTTCACTTCGTTGTTTCAAAATAAACAAATTAAAATAACTGCACACTGCTACTACATTATGTTCAGGAACGAAACATCAAAAAGTCCTTTTGCAGGTTTCAGTGATGTAACAGCTTCTCTATAAGCACATAGAATACATAATGCCCAGAGTACCACAATGGCATACATGTACAACACAGTGTACAAGACCATGTCTCCATCTCTGCGGATGGGCAAAGAAAACTGAATGAACCAGATCTGTATGAAATAAAAAGTTTGAATGCAACATCATTAAAATGCACTCATGATTGCATCAACTTTTTAGGCAATTAAACAGGACCACAAAACTGTCTGGTGCCATTTTCAAATTAGTGTTATCATTTGAAAGAAATATTATTTCATTTCTGCAAAGTTCTTTCATTTAGCATTAATGTCATCCTTAAAGAATCATCCCCTGTTTTCCAATCTTGGATAGACTATTATAAAAACTTCCACTAGTAGCACTAGTACATTGTACTTTATCATTTTCAACAAAATGTTTTCTTTTCTTGGCTAGAAGTGAATGATCAAGCCCCTTGTTTTCTGAGAATTTTCACAACATGGTCAATTCCACGGAAAGGTTGCATTTTATGAAAATCAAACTATTGAGTATAGATGATTAATGAAGCTTAATTAGATGATCTGGTATTGTTTACTCAAAGCAGCCTTTCACAACGGATATTTTGATACCTCATTTGTGAACATCGGTGAACGTGGAGTGGAGTTATGTCCGAAAAACCTTCATTTTTCATGAAAATTGCCAATTTTTGCAGAATTTATGTATCATTTCTGATACACTATTATGACTATAAGAAGCTTGTGTAATTCTCAGATGGCTTATTTTCTGAATGTTCTTTGGTCATAGATTGGTTTTATGATGTTCTAGAACTTGTTCCGGCATCAGTATTCTCTCAATTTCAAAATGTGGTAGTTAATAGCGTCCCATAAGTCACGTTTTTGTGTCCCATCAGTCACACTGGTTTTCCCTATCCTGCTACTGTACCAATGAGTAGATATTCATACCACTTGGCTCAGGGTAAGCACCAACCCTTTGCTACATTCAGGAAAGAAAATATCTTTCCAGAGACTCTGTGTGTAAGAATATTTCAGAACTTACTTTCCCATGTGAAAAACGGTGATCCTCAGATGTCCCATAAGTCACGACAGCAATTTTTCGTTGCTGTACGTAATGCAATGATACTTTTCAAACTAAGTATGGTGTTTTCATAAACTGTGATATGATGGATCTAACCATGAACTGAGAAAAATGCATTTGATGCAACTATTTTCTCAAAATACTGGTTTGAAATTGCCGAAAATTGTCACTTTGTCCCATAAGTCACAATGGAATTGACCACATACCATTTCCATGTAGAGTGGTCACTTGGGCAACAAAGTATTTCATGTTTTCTTCATGGCAAATTCAACTTGTACAAACTGTATAATCAACTTATTGCTTGCTTAGGCACTTCTTGAGGCTTGCCAGGCTGGTGTACCAGTTACATATTCTCATCAGCTTGTGAGCAGGACTTTTTAAAATACTGGATGCTCTCCCTACTAACTGGTTGCAACTGATTATACAGTGTACTTTCAGTGGATAAACATCTTCTCATAGCATCTCAAAATTGTGCTTTTGTATGATGCTGTGTACTGTCATATATACCGGTATCTTGGCGTAGAGGTACATTTAGTTTAGTGGTATGATGAAATGGATAGGCAGCGTTTAGATTGACTTTCCGTGACCATAGAGCTACATGTACTTTAAACACGCTTAATATAGCCAACAATTCCATCCTCCGCACTCTTGGCATGTGATATCTCATTGATATGCCACTGAAGGTGTGGATTTATAGATTCATAGAGATAAGAGAGGTACATGTATGGATACAGTACAAACTTCTTTCTTTTTTAATTTATGGGGCAAGATCGTCATTGAAGACATTGATGCTGGTGACATTTGGATACTTTGTTGCTGTACATCTTGTATCATCAGTGATCATGCTCATTGGATTCACAAGGATCCATTTGTGCAGGTGTTCCTGGCTGTTGTGTTGATTCCATGGTGGATATGTGTTAAATGTGGTCTACAATGTACTTATAATTGTAGAAAGTGCTAATTTTAAGTATTAAAGGGAAGGCCGACAGTGAAAACTCCATTGTCTTGCCTTTAGGAGTCCATTGTCTAAATGCTGGAATGACAGCTGCTGTTTATCAGTCAGGATTACAAGAGGTGGAAATAGATCAAACTGGTGTAACAGGGTAGCAAAATCATCTAAAATCAACAATCTTCCAGTGGCAGTCTGCTTGTTTTTGTTTTATTGAGTAATGTGCAGACTTAATTATTTACTCAAGCATAGAAATGTCCTACTATCCCCAAGCAATTGAAACTAATCACCACCCTGTTTCACTGGGCCACAGTGTTATTTCTGCCACTTGTCTAATATGAGGTGTCATGTCCGTTACGCAAAGTATCATGTCCGT
This sequence comes from Diadema setosum, assembly GCF_964275005.1. Lineage (NCBI taxonomy): Eukaryota > Metazoa > Echinodermata > Echinoidea > Diadematoida > Diadematidae > Diadema > Diadema setosum. The sequence goes on from NC_092695.1 coordinate 8,310,688, forward strand.
TACGCCATTTACAGGAAAACTAGAAGTGGTATAGAAAAATGGTTTCCACACATGCAAGGGGATTCAATCCTAGCATAGAAAATGAATTTGCAGCAACTTTACACTAATTTCCTCTTGGCTATGAAAACTTATAGTAAAAAAACTTATAGTAAAAAACTTATAGTAAAAAACATAACTGACATGACACTTCTAATGTTATAGAAGTCACACAACTTTGAGGATCAATGGGTCAAAAACTGATGAATGCTGAGGAAGTTGGTTGTGATTTTCCATTATACACTGGACTACAATCTAAAAGCTGAACAAGGCCTCTAGGACATATCTGGCCTTCTTTAGAAACAGGAACACTAAACTCTTAAAAAATAGCCAAAGTTTTGTGTCATTGCAACACATCATACAGTATTTTCATTGAATGAAAAAAATACAAAATTTTGTCGTGACAAAGACACTCTATGCGACTAATGGAAAATGAAAATATATATTACTTTTTTAGAATATTTGAGAACTGAAGTGAAACTCAAAAACTTCATTTTTTCACTAAAGTGAACATTTCTCATGGAATTGCCCATGTATGTACAATCAATTTTGTTAGGATGATATGTGTTTGTAGAGTATGCGCTAGAGTGTTTTTATCCATGGGAGGGAACAGATGCCATGACGCAAATCTCTCGTTTGAAGAGGCTACACCCCAGTAAATAATGCCAGTGCATATCTTGGCAATCAATGACTTAAAGTCAAAGATATAAAACACCTGTTTCTTGACCCTGGCCTAATCTAAGCATCAGTCATCGCCACAGCGCCACAGGAGAGGGGGGGGGGGGGCACCGCGAGAGGAGGAGATTGTTTTGGTTTTGGCATGGGCCATGTAGCTCCATGGTGCGTGTGTGTGTGTGTACGTGTGTGTGTGTGTGAGTGTAGACATTCAGCGTATGCAGACAGAGCATGCCTGTACTGTAGTGACCGGAACTATTGTCATTCCATTTTGCTCTCACCTTCTCCCTCCCCCATCTCTCCCCCCTCTCCCTCCCTCTCTCCCCTCGCTCTCCCCCCCCCCCCCTCTCTCTCTCTCTCTCTCTCTCCCTCTCTCTCTCTTTCAATGATCCAGTCAGCAGGCTGATTGTAACCAGGGAGGTAGTCTCACCTCCCCGTTGTAACTCACTGCCAAATAGCACATTGTCAGCACCGGCAAACTGGCAATGCTCTCCTTCTTATTCCTGTATTTTCGTTATTTACGGGTCAATTTTTTTCGTTCGAAATGTAAAATGGATGACCATAGAATTTCTCAATAGAATATAAAATTGAAAACTTTAGAAAGGATAGAGAAAATTGAGTTCACTTTGAATGGTCTGCCACAGGCAGATATCCTTATCATGCTCTTACGTAATACGACAGCTGCTGGAGTCATCAAACCCTGGCTTGGCCTCCAGGTTTGTCACGCCTGAGCAGAAAGTTTATTTGCAATGGACAAGTACTTCGACTCCCAACTCCCAAACGACAAATATACGCACCCCACTTTGGGTAACTGGGGTTGGGGACTCGCCTCAAACGAGGGATTGACGGCATGCTCTCTCCACATCTCTCTATTTCACCACAATAGTCTTACATTCAAAGTTTAGGCAAGTTTGCCCTCTTCCCCTCTCCCTGTGGCGAATGAAAGTCATTTCTTATTTTTATTGTAGTGAACTACCACGTATCTTCGGGTTTTCTCATTTCCCCTCTTCCCTTGATGGAGGTCGTAAGGTCAAACTTATTTCTACTCGGCTGCCTTTTTTTCTCTTTTTCTTTTTTATTTTCTCGCAATATTTATTTTTGTTGCTTGTGTTATTTGTATACCATAATTAATAATGATTGTATGCCAATAGTTGAAATCAATAAAACATATAAATAAAAAAAAAAAAAATCCAATTTTCAACATCCGCAGATAGCACTAAGGTGGCAAAATGCTAACATTAATTACTTGAAGAAGAGTTTTATTTTTTGTACTATGTTTCTTTTTTTTTTCTAGTGAGTGTGTGTTTGCATTTTCAGGAGTAGTACATCTTAGGCTGCGTTTATCATCTTTCCCCTGTGTGAATCAGCTTTCAAAAGCAGTTTCCAAAGCCCTTTCGAAAGCCGTTTCCAAAGCCCTTTATAAACAGCCTCCAAAATAGTTGCGTTTATCAACTCATCACGAACACGAAAACTGGCCTTGTCACTGTGCAGCTGCATTGCGCATTTTGGTTCGTAACCGCAGTACAAAGCCGTTTCAAAACAGCTTTACGTTTATCTCGCTTCAAAGGGCTTCTAGAAACAGGTTTCTGGAAACCTGTTTCGGAAACCTGTTTTGAAAAGCACAAATTTGCAGTTTTCAAAAAGGTTTTCCGAATCCAATAATCAAAACAGCTTTGTGTTTATCATCTCGTAAAAATTCCCCGAAAGCCGTTTGGAAAACCTGTTTCTGCCGAGAAAAGGAGTTGATAAACGCACCCTTACATGCCTCAAATTGTCAGTCATTTGTGATTATAGATTGTGAATACTATATTGCTGTAATGCCACTTTGCCTCTATTTCTTCTTTCTGCCATGTATTCCATCTTCTTTTCTCTATTCCTTTCAGATCTCTTAAGCCTGTGGGTCACTGGATGATGTCTCTGTGAAGTTTGTGGGTATGTCTATGGCTTCAGATGTTCATCAAACAAGAGTTTAAGTCTTGACACGGTTTTGAAATCATCTTCACACAGTCAACAAAATGGCAGAAGACACAAAAACTGTGCCATCCAATGCTAGTCATAGTTGGACTTGTAAGACATGCACTCTGATAAATTATGGTGAGACATTGGCATGCCAGGTGTGCAACACCGAACGCCCTGCCAGTCAGCCGCTTGTTGTGGACCTCACCAGCACCAGGGGGGCAGAATCCACCCCAGTCGTGCCATCTCCACCCCCTCCACAGAGCCCCTCACTGAGAGATATGCCCTCCATGTTCCGAGCTGCCAAAAACTACATCGCTGACCAAATTGTGCCAGCCATTGTGAACACGTGGAGTCCACCTTCAAGTCCAAGAACTAAGGATTCGAAAGCTGGGTCTGAGGAATCCGTGACACCTGCATCCCCTGGAGTGGAAGGGATAAATGTGGAGCTGAAGGAGAGGAATGGCATCCTGCCAGAAGAGTGGAGTTGTTGGCGCTGTACATACACAAACACCAGACAGGCAAAATTTTGTGTTATGTGTGGGAGTAGGAAAGAAAAATTTGTTCCCACCGACATACCAGAGCATCTCATGGTCTCACCGACATCGGTGAACCCTCCTACAAGTATAAGCTTGATGTCAGAAGAACAGATAAGTAACCACATCAGCGGCTTGTCTGTGTCTCCGTTGAAGGCAGATAAAGATGTGATCAAAGACATCTCTCCTGAGTCTCCTTTCTATGCACCATCCTCATCATCCCCTGACAGTACACCGGAAGGGGCGGATGAGGAAATTATAGATCTGGCTGAGGATGATATAGAATCTTTATCTCTTGGCGTCAACCTGGAAGTGGGGGCAGGAATAGGTCAACATCGAACTGCCGTCCGCAGGAAAGATTGGGCATGCCAGCAGTGTACTCTTGAAAACAAGGAGGACAGCAAGGAGTGCATAGCTTGCGGCCACAGCAAACCATCCACGCAAGGTGCCAGCCTCTTCCAGCCCAAGGAGAATGAATGGTCGTGTCGCGAATGTACGTACATCAATCTCGACGAGATGACAGCGTGCTGCATGTGTGAAACCCCAAGACTGTCAGACAGAACCCGCGGCGCCAATCGCAGTGGCCAGTGGAGTTGTGCGGAATGCAAACACTTGAATCCAAATGCGTCTACAAGCTGTGCTTTTTGCGGGAATATGCCAATTTGGGATGGTGCTGCCACAACGGAAAGGCAAGCATGCAAGCGGCAGAAAAGCATCATGACGGAGTCGAAGCGCAAGCACGATATGCTTGAAGCTGGAAAGCAGTTCAACAAAATCAGACAGTCCTGCAAAATGGTGAGAATTACTCTAAAACTCTAAAAGTTTGTGATCTGATGGGTTTGGATGGAAGTGAAAGTGTTCACAGTACAGTTATACACATTTGTCTTGATATCTCTGGTGTGCCTGCTTCCTTACTAACTATTTACACTTGGAATTTGCACTGTCAAAGAAAACTTGAATTTGGTATCACTAGGTGCTGTACAGTGTATACATCCTTCATCATGGGAAAAGACCACAAAGAACCAAGTCTATGTCATTCATTGGAATAGAAACTATGATCATTAAAGGACATTTCTGATTGGTCATTGTGGCAAAGAGTTGTCGTGAAACTGTAGCATGCATACTATATTCCTCTATTAGAATGTACACTCTAAAAAGTACATGGTTCAAAAGGAAATAATTTATCTTGCAGTAAGCTTATAGAGAAAAGAGAAACCATCCTTAATCCTATATGTGCTTTGAGTACCAATTGGCACTGAAAAACTCCACAGCATTGCACACACTGTCCAAAGTCCTGGCACTGAAAAGGGTTAATCTGTCATTATCCTAATTGATTTTTCAAATGTAGCATTTAATCGCATTGAAAGGGTGAGCATGTGTGTTGTGAGTGGTATTATCTGTAAAATGAGATTATTGACAGATCCAATTAGTAGATGTTTTATTCCAAAGTACAAAGGAATTATGCATGACTGACAATGTATTGGGATTGTTTACATCTGTCACAATGCACTTAAAGTGGGAATCTGCCAGGACGACATTTATCAGGCATATATAGGGGAAAAAAAGCATATGAGAAAGTCTCTGGCAATGTTTTGTTCTATTTTTATCTCAAATATCGTCTCAAATCTGTTTAACTTTCTTCTCTGTAGCTGAAGACAGAATTCATCGATGACACCTTTCCACCGATCCCCAGCTCATTGTTCTTTCCCAACTCAAAGTCTGCCCACGCCTACCCTGAAGGTTTTGAATGTCGATGGCTTCGCCCATCCAAGGTCCAGCTCAAACCCTGTGACGACTCCCCTCTCCCCTGGGTGATCTTCAGGAACCCACGCCCTAGTGACATCTCTCAGGGTGTGCTGGGAAACTGCTGGTAATGTACCGCTAAGTCTGCACAACAGCACAAGATGCCAACTGAGCGCGTCAAAATAACAACCCATGCGTTTGAAGCAGTTATCTTGGAGCGTGTACCGCAAATCGCATTTTCCATGCGCGCTTGTGAATTCAGAGTATTTTCTTTACATGTGAGTAAAATATTTTAAGTATCTACATTGTATTGATAGAAAAACATTAGGGTGTCGATGTGTTGGATGCCCAACTATACCATTCAGTATAATTTTATATGCATCAAGCTGGGTCACAACATTAAGAATTCCAATTTTCACCGTTGCAGCTTGCCCATTCCCTAATGTTCACAAAACAAACAAATAGTACCATGTGCAGTGACTTTAACTACACATGAATATCCTGTCTCATTTTGCTGCTGGCACAACTTTGTAGCGTGGCTAACTGCCCACATCCTAAAGTATAGTTCAGTCTGTTGGTTTTGCACATGTCAGCTAATTCAGGTTTATGTGGGAAAAAGAGAGAAGCATTGTAAAAAAGAGGAAAATATAGGAAAAAGGTGAAATGGGGACTTATGGGAACTGGGCCCATTCCAATATAAGGGTTGATATCAAACTTGTGTCCAATAACGTTTGAGTATAATAGACTGATTGTACATTTATTTGACATCAAGAATGCATTTCTTATAATGTCAAATACAGGTTCTTGAGTGCCTTGTCGGTTTTGGCGGAGAAAGCTGAACTGCTGGAGCGCATCATGATCACCCAGGAGGTGAACACAGAGGGCGCCTATCAAGTAAGGTTGTGTCGCGATGGAATCTGGGAGACTGTGCTCATTGATGACCTACTTCCTTGTCAAGACAAAGGCTACCTCATTTACTCCAAGGTGTGTGCTTAATAAGGAACAGCTTTAGAATGTATAATAGAATATATGACGAACCCACTTTTTGCAGCCACAATGCTTGAGTGGATAAAGATCAACAATTTTAAAAGTCGTTGCTTCTTGACAAGCATTTAGTGCAGATATGATCCAGTTTGAAGTTTTGCTTCTGAATGAATAAATGAAGGCCATCCAGTTTGAAAGTTCAACATTATTTTTTATTGATGTATGTGGATTCAAAATAACATTTGACACAGAGTTCCTTGCAATTGTCATGTAGATAAGTAATGAAGAATTTTTTTAAAATATATCTTAGTAATCATTATTATTATTATTTATTTGGCATTTCAACGTGAAATACAAATAGAAAAACATGATATGAAGAATCAGTGTGGTGATTCTAGGTGCATACCACTGGTTGCCAGACGATTACGAGGCCCCGTTGTTAAACGAGTTTTAAGTTACAGACTATTTAAGTTAAGTTTTAAGTTACAGACTATGTCCAGTAGTGGTATGACAATCAACACAGTATTATAGACAGGCACATAAACGTAGATAATGCAAATCACTCCCCCATATTTATACGCTTCTCAGGCGAAGAGGAAGCAGTTATGGGTTCCCCTGATTGAGAAAGCTTTGGCCAAGATGAGTGGTTGCTATGAAGCTCTGACTGCTGGTCGGTGTATCGAGGGCTTGGCAACACTCACTGGAGCCCCGTGTGAAAGTCTCCAGCTACATCCCCCTGGTGAGTCATGAGGACCGGTAGCAGAGAAATATTGATGATTTTGGTTAAGTGAGATGATACAGCATTTTGAATGAGTTATGTTTGTATTTGATAGCATCTTTCTGTCTTACAGTGTATTTTTTCCTCCTTCAACCGCATAGAGATGTGCAGTGGTAGTGACATTTGCGATAAAACCATCTTGTCATCATCAAAATTAATGTTGATGATGATTATGATGATAATGATTGATAATGATGATGGTGGTGATGAAGATGGTGGTGGTGGTGGTAGTGATGATTATGATAATGTTGATGATAATGATGGTGATGACTGTGGTTGTGGTGACGGTAGTAATGATGACCGTAGTGTTGATGTTGAAAAAAAAAAAAATGAAATGAGCAGGGATATTGTAATACAATGAATAGGACTCATATCTCAATAAGATTGTTTGTTATTTTGAGTCCTACCTTGCACATGCATCCTTGAACAATCCATCTCAACATTGGTGTATAAATCAGAGCCTGATATTGCTGATGACAGTAAGCCCCACTGCAAGTGCAATATGGGCATTGAAAAGGCACCTCTTGGTAGATAAAAGCATATTATTGTGAAATGAAATTTATGTGTTACATTGATTATTGGTAAAAATGATGATGATGATGATGATGATGAAAACAAAATTGAAATTTATACCATACTTTCTTACATGGTGGTAGCAGTGTCATGTAAATGATCTTTATTATGATGACAATAATATGAAGATATTGAATACAGAGCTCTAAAATTAAGTTTCCATTGTTTATTGAGATCTAACACTAAAAGGATTGCTATACTGGAAAGAAAGCTTTAATTTGATGATGACTGTGATGAAGTTGATGATGTCATGATATTTCTAACATGATATATAATTGTAGTAAGACTGTCTAGATACTAGTGCTTGTCATTTTAGTGAAGTTGTCAATGCCATTCCAAAGACAGATAAAGAGATTTGGTTGGTATGTTGTGATGAGGTGCACGGAATAATCCATAAAATTAATTAGCCATTTAATTCACAGTCACTTGTGCCATGCCATTCTTTTTGTATGCAGGCAAAAATCAAAGTTCTGTAGATCCAGACCTTATTTGGGCAAAGTTGATCAGTGCAAAAGAAGCAGGGTGAGTGAATCATCATTATAAGTTATAATTTTCACAACTATTTAGAGTTTGCTTTAAGTTTATTTTATTCTTCCTTTGATATTTTGGTAATCAATATGTCTGTCAGTTTTTATATTTATCTGTCCTCGTGCAAAACATTTATTCCTTTTTCCCATGATAAATCTAGAATAAATTGATATTACTTAATCCATCTTTGCATATGTGAGATCACACACTACCCTATCATTCTCTGTGGCCAAAAGTTCACATTTCAATCAATAATTAGAAAAAGTGAAATGAATAAGATTTAGACATTAATAAGTATGATACTGCATTTCCTGTATTCATGTATGATGAAAATAGTTAAGCTTAATGGTAAGTGATGCAATATTACATTTCTTTTTCTGTATTTGTAGCTGCAATTATACATGTTTGTACACAACAATAAGCATTGTTCATCACCGCTGCTCAAGCCTCTGATTTGTAACATTAAGATGGTAGGATTTGTACATTTTATTGTCCTTTGATGTTCAAAAAATTTGTGGATTTGTCATTGAAATTTCTTTGACCTTCACATACTGTAAAGTACAAATTACATTCCTCTTGTGTGTTTACATCGCATTTCACCATGACAGGTATCTTATGGGTGCATCATGTGGCAGCGGAAATATGAAAGTAAACCCACGTCATTATGAAGAGGTGGGACTAAGACCAAGACATTCCTATTCAGTATTAAACATTCAGGACATATTTGGTGAAAGGTGAGTGTCACAGAATGTGGTACATGCAATCAAGTAATTTAAGTGTGCTGCACTAGATGCAAAATCCTGTTCAAAAAGCTGCACATAAATTACCCATGAAATCATATTACGTGAAGAAGAGATCTATCTCCATACAATACAGTAATTTTGATATTCCTGAGATAAATCTCAATAATACTCCTCTCCATGACCTGTATTTTGCTTCATGGTTATTTTGACCATTGTATTAAAGAAGGGCTTTGTAATTCATTTAGTGTGTACACTAGGGTGACTCGTCATGTTTTGTCATATAATTCATATCAAAGTACCAAAACTTTATCTTGGTATACATTTGTATGTGATAACAAGCTGCACAAGCTCGTAAATGTTTTGGAGCACCTTTGAAGCATTTTCATGCTGAGCTCAAAGTGTGGATGCAAAATGGAATGTTTGCCATGCAGCACTCTACAAATGCAGTGACTGATTTTGTTGAAAAGATTCTTTTTGCACTGTTTTCAGCTGCATTGCTGTGCATTATGATTAATCTTTCTTTTCATGAGAATAATATAAAAAAACTAATTGTTCTGTTTTCAAATTCCCTGTAAACCCTTGCCCATGATTTCACCATTATCTTTGACCCACAAAAGTCGAAACAGTTGATTAGCACACCTGAACCTTTACTCGGTCTGACAAAAAAAAAATCAGTTTTGTCCATTACCTGAGACATGTTGTTCATTGCTTGTTGGTGTAGTACATGTATGTCTCATAAGAGCCCATTCTATACCTGTGTACTAACACGTCAGGTTGATTCAGCTGCGTAACCCTTGGGGTCACTTCTCCTGGAACGGTGACTGGTCCGACGGCTCTCCACTGTGGACAAGTGATATGAAGGAGACCCTCTTACCGCATGGCGCTGACGAGGGGATTTTTTGGATGTCTCTCAAGGATATGATTAAGTAAGATATAGAGATAGATATAAGATATAAATAAGTAAGATAGGTATAGACAAGTCTATGAAAGCTTATGAGAGATGCAGTGCATTGTAAGTTTTCATTTTTTTTTAATGATCTAGGAGAATCAATTTAGGAATACTTGAAGATGACTAGTTTTTAGTCATGAAATTTCTTGTACATAGGATCACTCAGGTGTTGCTCATTTGCTGAAATGATAAGATCCAACCAATGTATAGACACTTGTGGTCAGATAGTACACTGTATGTGAATGTAGACAGTATGGGACCAAACCAGAATTTCATGTGGCATTTGGAATAGGAGTTGTGACAGCCATGAAAATGTGCTGTGACATCCAAACAAAATTATCTCCTATCCTAGGGAAATGAAATACTGCCTGAAGTAGGATTTTGAATTTTTTGGATGATTCTGACCTTGTGACTTGTAAATCAGAATACAAATTCATGCCCTGGAATGCCCCAAAATGGCGGTGTGGCTCTCCTTCATGTATTTTCACTTGAGGCAAACTACAGCTCAGGGTAGAATTAAGTCATTCACTGCATTGCACACTTCATCCTGTTCAGTGTCATACACATTACATGTGATCATCACCAGCAGTTTATAAGTTTGTGGCACTTGAGGCAACATTGAATCATGACTAGCTGTCTAACCCTTTCACTGCCAGGGACTTTGGACAGTGTGCACAATGCTATGGAGTTTTCTGTGCCAATCAGTACTCAAAGCACTCAAAGGGTTAAATAGTGGCATTGACAATGGCAGAGAAACCTATACCTCTTATGAGAAGGACCCTGATTAATTGGAAGAACATAGAATATCAGTCTGATGTGTCATGTAAAGAAACTGGACATTGACAGTACCTATTATACCATCTGGCAGTGTGTTAACCACACAGGGGATATGATGCTAAAGGGAAATCCAGTTTTCTGTATGCTAATGATATTAATACGTATAGTGCTACAAATCCTTGTCATGATTGGTGTAGTGCCAGGTCCCATTTTGGCATTGTTAGCGTGCGAGCAAATTTTAATGTTGATACACACAACTGTATAAGTACTTACAACAAGGTTAGAATAAATGATATGGGTATTGCCTTGTTGAGCCACTGGCAAATGAAACTAAGCACTTGTAGAGTGTTTATGTGCTTGGCAATAATCCACCATTTGCTGTGACTCATTTAATTTCTACTTTTCTTTCTGTTTTTTTTTTTCTTTTGTGCATTTATCTAAAAGGAAAACAACTTCCTTATCCAGAGAGTTTTTGCTTGTGCTAATATCTGGTACTCTAAGATAGGGAAATGCTCAAGTGGCACAGCCAATGCCCCACATACAACTGGCCTTGGAAAATTCAGCAGATGCTCTGTGTTGTGAGAAATAGACACTTGTGCAATGAAAAATGCTTTCATTCCTCAAACTATAAAGTCATATTGTCTCTTTTCTCACCAATCCAAGGTAATGACCCATGAATACCAGCTTATGTGAACTACTAGTGCATGGAATATACCACACAGGATTAAAAAAAAAAATAGATATCAGCCAGTAATTCAGTATTCAGCCTGTGGGAGAGATATAATGCTCTTTCTGATTGATAAAGATAGGTCATTTAAGCTACCAATAAGAAAAGAAAATCACATTCCTCAAAGATGCCTCAATGTCATTAAATGAAAACATGAAATGAGTGAAACACGAAATGGAATGAACTCAACAGAAAAGAATTTTGGAAGGCAAAATTAATCCATATTTGTCATGCATTGGAAGCATTTTTTTTTCTTTGTAAGTATTTCTTTGGTTGTGACTTCTATCAAAACTTAGATACTTTGATTGTGTCGACATTTGCAAGCTGCGACCAGAGTGGACTGAAAATAGACTACAGGGTAGTATTCCTGCTGGTGTACAGGCTGCTGTGCCTCTCAAGGTCACTGTCCTGAAGGTCACTGAACCTACAGAGGTGGATTTCACTCTGTACCAGACATGGAGGTATTGTAATCATTTCATCGTGCATTTTATTTCATTCTTCAAGGGAATGAAATGTGTACTGTGTTTATGCTTTCTGTTGAATGTTCATCCAAAATAAATGATAGTCTTTTGGCATGTTAGAGGAATGCTGTGGAAATGAAACAAACAAACAACCCATCAACAACTATGCTTATGAATATGTCTCGATACCAGGTGATCAATGGATTATTTCTCATAAATTTAAACCGCATGTGTTGACCATACAGATATAATAATGGTATTACAACCTAATTTGTGTAGTGCACATCGCTTCAGTCTCTATGTGTGCATCAATAAAGAAATAACAAGGGGTTGAATATGTGTTGAGTTCTCAATTTTAGCAGCATAAGCTTTTCTCAACAGAAAAGTTTCGATAACTTTCTTAAATACAGACAGCAAATCTGCATTTATAATGATTACAGTCTGGCAAACTGTCCAATACACTGTAAATCTGTAGAGGCAGCTTGAAATGAACATAACGCATGACACCTTCACAGTAATTTCACATCTCACACTGGGTACATGTGTTACCCCATCACAGGAGACTGGAGCGGGCGTCTCGTAACCCCCTGGACCTGACCATCGTGGTGCTGAAGGCAATCGGCATGACGACGAGGAACATGTCGCAGGTCGTCAGCTTCAGCAAGCGTCAGCTGCGGGCATTCGTGGGCTGCAGCGCCATCCTGGACAAAGGCATGTACGTCATCGTCTGCCTCGCGTTTAACCACTGGCAGATTGGTCAGCCCAGGAGTGGTAAGTTGAAGGGGAGTACGGGAAAAGGGGAGAAGGGGGTGGGGGGGGGGGGGGGTAGGGAGATGTTTAGTGGCAAACCTCCCTTTTGAGTAAAGGTATCTCTACTAAGTGGTGAGATTTTCGTTATACTCTACATCCCGAGCAGTAATATTAAGAAAAGTTAGGTTGCTTGTTTCAGAGAAATGAAGTGCCGTGATAATGCACTAAGTTTTAGTAAAACAAATGATATGATTCTTTGGAACATACTGTAGAATGAGGAATGTTTGTATGCATTTTAATTTTGTGAGAGCCAAGATTCGCAAAATTAGAGTGCACACAAAGGCTCCTGTCTACTCATTATATGCAGTGAATGCCAGAGGCACTTCACGAAAATTTAATGCCGCTAAAATATCATGTTTTAGAGTATGTAGTGTATGTTTACATTGTTACTTTGTGTGCAATGAATGTGATTACTTCAGATTGGTCAGAGAAGATGACCTGAGTGCTGTAGTTGTTGAGCTGGCTCTATCCCCACCTGGACTGTACATCCAGGACTATTCATTGGAGTTTATAATAAATGAATTGATGATGATGATAGGAGTTATGATAATAAAAAGGAAATGTGAAAATGATAATGCCAGTGTACTCGAACTGTTTGCACATGTGAAGCAAATATTGATAATTGCATAAGTGAATATTTAGTAGTAGTAATAGTGTGTAGTAGTTAGTTGTTGTTGTAGTTGTTGTAATGATGATAGTACAAAATGATAATAGCCGTAATCATACCAGCGGCAATAGTGAAATTAATGATAATAATGCTAAGTAAAAGGATAGAAATTATGATAATAGTCTTATAAGTGATGATGGTGATATCACATATAATTTCTTTATGATAATAATAATAATAGATATGGAAGTAATGTACAAGTCTTTCCATGGTCACATGATCTACTTACCAGGTCCATCCAGCCCTCCCCCAGTAACCCACAATGACTACACACTGGCAGTGCACAGTGCCAAGGCTGTTGAAGTGAGACAAATGATCGCCTCAAAGACTTGCATCTCGGATGCTATCATCCAGCTGGCGGTCCAGAAAGGGAAGCGACACGAAGTGAGCCTTTTTCCTTTTTTCCCTCTTTCTGACTCATGTTCTAACTTTCCTCTTTGCAGACCGTCATGGGAGGTGACCTGGGCACCGTTTCATGAAAGTTGTCAGCCCTGACAAGTTTTCAGTGTCTGACAATTTCGGTAAAATCCTTGGTTTTTGACAGGCTGAGAAGCTCTGGCAACTGACTGGTAATTGTCAGAAACTGACAACTTGTTAGGGCTGACAACTTTCATGAAACAGTGCCCTGGTCTACATGAGAGATCCCTCAGGAAAGAAGAAGCTGTATTCAACATATGGAAGATCATTAGAAATTACTATTTGGGAATATTTTTTTTTCCATTTATTCAGTTTTTTAAAACTCTCAAGTATGGAGGTTTGAAGCAGTAGTAGTAGTAGTATAAGTAGCAGTTGGAGCAACAGCAGCAGCAGCAGCAGCAGCAGCAGCAGCAGCAGCAGCAGCAGCAGCAGCAGTAGTAGCAATAGTAGCAGTAGTAATAATGATACTGATTATATCATTAATAATGATAATAAAAATCATAATCGCCCTGATAATTGTTCCGATCACAATCATTGTCAGGCATTCTTATGATTTTTACTGTTTGCATGATTAAAAGGGAATCCCTCCCCTAAAATTTGAATTTGAGAGGTGTGATAGCATGTCCTAAGAACTCTAGAGAAAATTCTATCCCATCACAAAAAAAATGTCCCAAACTGTGAAATATTAATTTTGATAAATCAGCATGCACTAGTGCATGCTGCAATAGTAGCCAAATCTGAAAATAGTAGCTGCACGTAGACCATCGGTGTGTGCATGTTTCCTTCATTCGCCTCCGTCTGCACACAACTATATCGAATACCGTCTATCGGCATCGCCTCATCGAGCCTTATGCATCCGCATGAGTAGAGGCTGCCGCGGCTGCCTGGTCAGTGGCCCGGCGCGGCGCGGTAGCACTAACCTAGCTGCATACGTGGACATTTGCGTGCATTTTGAGAGTATCGTAGTACACTGATCATACAGAAAATTATCAAACTACTCAATCGAATGCAGTCAATAGGCCAGAAGACTACTCTTAGATCAAGGCGCATGCAATTTTTGGCATTTTAGAGATTGCTCTATGTCTCTTTATATATATTGCTGTATCTCTGTATGTGAGTAACGGTGCACTCTTATATTTCATAGGGATATTACCAGTACAATTACTTACAATGTCAGAAAACTAAATTTCTGTGTACAGATACACTTTGACACTTACTACTTTTGCTACTCTAGGGAAGAGCAGGGGTGACTTGCTACTACCTGGACCATGGCTGGGCGGGGATCATCATTGTCATTGAGAACGGGAGGAGAGACGCCAATCTCCACATCAAGTGTGACTGCAACGGTAGCTTTAACGTGACGTCCACGCGGGGAGATCTTGTCACTGTCGACTGTGTGCCCAAACAGCATCGGTGAGTATGAGGGAGGCTTTCAGGGGCACAGGAGTCTTGATTCATATTGGCAGAAGGACTTTCAGTCCAGCGGCATACTAGTAGCCCAACATAGCAGACCAATTGTTCAAATTTGTCTAAAAGCACCAAAGTCAGCACACATGTCGACTGACATTTGCTTAGTAGATTTAGGTAATGAGCCTGTGACACCTCCTCCCATTACCATGAGAACAAATTTTGTTTTAAATGTTATATTTTCCGATACTAGTAATACGATACTAAAATGTAAGAATAGTGACTGAAGATTTCGTGATTTTGAATTACTCCTTCAATTGCAGTTTAAGTCCAAGTTATTCTCTGATGTCTTTTCCAGTCACCATGGTAGTGAATTGTTTTTGAAAATACACATTTTCAATTAAATAGTCCTAAAATGCAAATAAAAGTGAGGAAATTTATAGATTTAAAATCACTCATTCAATTGCAATTAAAGTCCTAGTCATTCCCTGAAGTCTTTTAGAACAAAAAAAAAAATCATCCCTTACAGGATACTGGAGGGAAAACACTAATTTCCTCTTTCATGAAATTTAGGCTGCTCGAAAGGAAGATCGAATTGCCTGTTATAAATTCCTGTAGCAAGTCCAATTAAAAATTTACTGATAAATGTCGGTGGTTCACTGTGAACATCAACATACTTCCTCTGCTGAGTTTCATCTAATTCTGTCTGCTGTTCTCGTTTGACAGACAAGTACTAACGGTGCTCAGTCAGGTGGTGGACACCAGCTACACCATCAGTCACCACATCACCCATCGTCTCTCTCCCCACACCAACCTCCAGCCTTGGGCGCCAGCCGGTCTCCTCAATGTACCTCCGTTGACAGAGAACATTGTGGGACTGCACACTCCGAGACCTCTATGATGAAGTGATGCAGCGTGCTGTCTTGAATACTGTCAGCTAGCGTGCTTTCACTCGCTGGGAATCACTCCAGTGCTCCAGTAGCCTTTTGTCAAGGCCTCGTGGCTGAGGAATGAGACTAACTCACCACACCGATCACTGCGAGAAACGGGTGAGCGCAAGACCGAGTGGCACAGTCATTAGGCCCTTTCAAACCTTTTTTTTTTTTTTTTCCTGCCACTTCGCAATGTATGAATTGTTCATATATTCATGAGTCAGACCACAGTTGGTTTGCTAATAATGACGTGTCAGTGCTGGCAATGCCGGCAGCTACTGTAGGCAGCGCAGGCTGAATATGGACGAGCAAGCCGTTGACATGCATATTTGTGAGATGCAACGTCATCACGAGCAAGTGCGGTTGCTGATTGACCACTACCTTTTTGGTGCTGAATCCGCGAGAAACAACGTTCAAGATAAGAAATTCATGTGAGGTCTCCTCTGCGGCACTTGGCCTTGCATTCACTCGCAGTTAGTCTCTTTTTCAAAACGAGGCCTTGTCAAAAAGCTAGTGCTGTAGTTGCTCTTTGCAGCAT
This sequence comes from Diadema setosum, assembly GCF_964275005.1. NCBI lineage: Eukaryota > Metazoa > Echinodermata > Echinoidea > Diadematoida > Diadematidae > Diadema > Diadema setosum. Next base: position 8,326,925 of record NC_092695.1, read on the forward strand.
CATATATTCTATTATAGAACAGACCGAGAAAATCCTGCAATATCTCATTGTTCAAGAGCTGTGCATCAAATTTTACTGTTCGCATGTTTGATATCAAATAGTCATTGTGATCACTGGCGATAGACACTGTTAACATGCCATCACGCACCCGTAGCAAGAGTTTGTGCACTTGGCAAGCATTCATGCACTTTATAGCAATTGATGGCTAGCCGTTCATCAAGTAACAACAAGTAGCAAGAGTTTGCACTCTTAGCAAGAGGTTGCCAGCCATGCATCCAGTAATTCCTGACTCATAATTTGCATCTATGGCAAGCCAAAAGGAAATGCATCCACTGACTTTGCCAAGCGTCATTAATTGTAGGGAATATGATTAAAACATATGGATTTCTGGCAAAAAGTTGACCACTGTTATATAAAATAGATGACTCACAGATGTGAGTGAGTAGAAATAGTGCACATGCATTAACCATGGGATCTAGTCTGAAGCCACTCGGCTGCACCTCCTTGGTTTAACAATACTATATTTACTTTATGCACATACTTCCTACTGACTCACTGGACCTGTGCTACATTTGTATACTTTACACTCCTTCTGTTACACATTGTTGGCTTCTCTGCAGTCTCTAATTTATTATATTTATATATTGATGAATTTTAGTGTTGTACCATGTACTACCAATGCAATGTTGCTGATAAAAATGGTGATGGTATAGAGTAGGGAATGATATGTTTGTCCTATTTATTGCATGGTTGTTTAGGTTTTATCATACAAAATGACTTTGTTTAACTGTAGTTACAATTCACTTTCAATGCAGTACTATTTTAACTTAGAACTCTTTAACTCTTCTCATATACAGGCGCAGAGCGCTTGAACCAGACACTGTAGATATCTTACATATAAGTATTTTTCAGCCAAAAGTGTCATGATGATCGTGTATGTGTGACATACTAACTGTGGATCACATTGCGGCCCTCTGCTGTTGATGGGGCTCCTCTTTACTCTGTTAACCCATTCCATGTGATGTTCTCAAATCTGCATTGTGTGGGCAATGGGCTATGGGTATATGGACCTGGGAATATTCCGAGGGTGCTGTTTGATGGCATGATGATTGCAGCCATCTTCATTACAAAGATGGATGATAAAAACCTAGACAAATGCTGATCAAAGTATATTGTGTATTTATGTGCAGGTTTCCACGGATAGCTGGCAAGCAAACATTGTCTTTGAAAGCTCCATATATATGTAGTCGGTGGAACCAGCCATGCGAGTAGGCTGAATCATGTGATGAACTGTGATTGACGTTATTTTGACTATTTTCGATATACTCACTGTTCAAATGAATTTTATTTGTCTGTTTGGAACATGTTAGATGTGTGATTCGTAGGTCCATGCAACAGCGCCCTCATGAATCCTGGGTCCGTGTCTCTTTGAGTGCAAGTACAGTCAAACCTGTCGATAGTGGCCACCCAAGGGAGACCCCCAAAAAATGGCCATTATACACAGGTGGCCACTATGGACAGGGTCTTTACCGTGGCTTTTCCCTTGGAGGGGTTTTTTTAGTGGTTGTATATGGCAGGTGGCTGCTAAGGCAGGTTTGATTGTATGTTGTATAATGTTTTTGTCCTTCCCTACTGCTTTATGGTCCTGTCTCCAGAATTGTTAATATCAACTCATACTTGTATGTGTCTTGTCTCGGCAGGAGATCTAGAATGCAGTAAGTACCTCATTGTTGGACAAAATCATGTGCAACAGCGGTATGCATATTATACGTAGTCAATGAATGGGCGGATGTATAAAATGTTAGACTCCTATTCAAATCTTTTGTCTGTGTGTTAACCAACATATTTATTTACCTACACACAAAAAAAAATTGTCTATCCTTTTGCTAGGTAAGTTTGCATCAAATTCTTACTCCCAATGTGCAGTCAATTACTATAAATGGATGTGTATGGAAGTGTTGATTTTCTTACTGAACATATTTTTCAGGGGAAGAAATAAAGGGGACAGGACACCGTTTGAAACCAAAAGCTCCATGATGGAAGAGTGCCTAAAACACTCCCAGTAGAGGTTTCAGGTTTTCTTTCGAAGTGTGTACTGGTACTCTGCCCATGTCATATTGTGGGGCATTATGTGCATTGTTCACTATTATTGCTACAAGTCTTCTGGAATATCCTCCCATTCATCACATATCTCTTCAATTTGCAATTTGCTTCATGTCTTTTATCAGTGCTGCAAGTCCCTTCAATCTTTCTACTTACAATGATACAAGGGTGATAAAATGTATTCATAATTTAATCTAAGCCTGTCATGTTGCACTGATGTAAAATATTTTCTTGTAAAACCAGAAACTTTTGCGGCATGAAACTTTCACGAATTGGAGCCAACAGCCTTTCTTTCGCATGAAACTTTCGCAAATCGGCGACTTGCATTCAATTCTTTGTGTAGGCAAAAAGTTTTGTGTGTATTTTACTTTCACAAATCTTGGTTCCTCTGGAAATTCATGAAAGTTTTATGCGTGTGAAAACTGCTGGTTTTACAGTACTGTCCTTTTATGTCGAATAAATGGGTTGCTGAATGTGTTATAAATGCAGTATCTCACAAGAGATGGGAGCATGCTATCTAGATCTCTACCTGCTTGTACATGTAGTCACAGGTTAGCTATTATGCAGTGCAGTGCAAGGATGAGGCCATTTATCAGTATTGTCAGCCTACGTAGAAGTTGCTGTAATAAAGCTGTTTGATCTGGTCTTTTTCCTGGGTTCAGGAGGAATGTGTTGTCTGCACAAGTTACAACAAAAATGTGTCATGAAATGGAAATGACTTGTATCTGCTGTGCAGATTCATCAAATACACACTTTACAGTGAATATGTGAAGAAATGTATTATATCTTCAAAGGTGATAGAGAATACCAATGTTGGCTGTCGATTCATGTACACTCATATTGTGGGAATGTGTGGAAAGTTTACTTGCATTCTTTTTGATAGAGGCCAAGCCTAAAGTGATTGAAAAGATGTAATCTTTTAACTCACAGAATTGTACTACGTCATTTTAGCATTACAGTAATTGCATCAGGTACCTGGCTAGTAGTATTTCTTCCATTCCTGCTTTGACTTAGATCCTCCAAAAGAAAAAAAAGAATAATAACTAGAAAAGCACTCTGAGAGCGCAGACCTCCGCCAAGCATGCAGCCCGATTTCCACCCATACGTATTTTTAGCATTGTGTGCTGAAAGTCGCCTCATTTCCCAATATAGAAGCCTTTGTTACGTCATAAACCCTCAGCTGCATGGCGCGCCTCGCCCTAGCAGAAACCAGAGCACGCACTTTAGTGCGTGCATGCTAACCTCAAGTACGCACAGCCTGAACTCCCAAGTTCATTGACCCTACCTTCCAAAATGTCAAAAATCCTTCATAAATTCCCCCAAAATTCTCGGATCACTACCAAAATTTAATCGTTTGATACTTGTGTCATTTTCAAACTTTCCTGTAAGTTTCATCCAAATCCGTTAACTACTTTTTGAGTTATTTTGCACACGGATAAACTAACTAACTAACTAACAAACAAACAAACAAACGGTAACGAAAACATAACCTCCTCTCTTGGCGGAGGTAATAATTATAATAACCGTTTGTGTGTCTCCAGTATTGTTGCTTATTTAAGTAAACTTGATTATTGTTAGGTATCTATGCAGGCAATTGGTGCTCCCTTTACACATATGCATTGTTCATAATTGATAAGGTTAGTAAATGAGCATAACATCCCACCTACTTTGTATTTTCCTAGTGTAAAGAGTGCAGATGGAGCATGTACCGATTTTATATAGGGGAAATATAAAGGCATTTATTACAGCAATTATTAGTCTGTCTTTGACTCACATAGGGCCTATTCAATTAATAGTCAACCTTGCTTGAAGTCAACCTCACATTAAGTCGCATAATCATCCAAGTCAAAGGTCTTTTCAAGTCCTCTTCTCTTTATAGTCTATTGATTTTAATCCCTCATAAGTCGAATTTTCTCTATGTTGAAGCTATTTCTTCAGCCCAAATGGATTTGACTTTAGTAGACAAGGTTGACTGTATTTTATCATCAGGAATGCCTGGAAGTGCATGTGTAACCCTTAAGTTTTCTTTTGGCTACTTGCAAACATCAAGAGTAAGTTTGCATCATAGACAATACATAAATTGCCCCATTTGCAGTTCTGCCATGGCTCATCCTGAGCCTTTCTATTAGGTTGCCTGGGAACCCGTGATTCTGGGGTTTTGTTGTTGTTGTTGTTTTTTGTTTTCTTTCTTTGCTTAGAATATGATACTTGGTAATTTTGTTCTTTTGACTTTTGTAGGCCATTTCATTCACGCTGGACATGCAAGAGTTTGAAAGCATCAATAGAAAATTACCTATCTAGTGTAAATTGCAAGCTTAGAGGGATATTGTATCACACCTTTGGAGTTTGTGTGTGTGTGCGCGCGCACTCACGTGTGTACATGCTGGTATGCATGCGTGCATGTGTATGAATTGTTTGAATTAAAGATCATTGTTCTTAAAATGATTGTCACAGCCCTCCGAATTATTAGAGCTTCAGCTGAATGCGTGACGAAAAATGTTGAAACCTGGTCATTGCATCTATTCAAGTAACTGTGGTGCATCAAATTACACTTTGGCATTTATCAACACCAGAATATATAGATGACTACTCTGTGTGATTTTAACAGCATAATTTACCATTTGTAGAAGAAACAAAAACCGAGCATTAGTGCTCCAAAAAATGTGAGTTGGGGATAGAAACAACCACTGTAAAAATTTGAATCCATATAATCGATGCTAAGTATTGTTAAATACAGAAAATGTGAACAATAGTTATAATAAAAATGTTTCCAGACTAAACTGTCTACAGTTACGGTTTAATGAGAAAAATACTGATACCTCCTTATATTTTGGGCTTTATTGCAAAAATTTTATATGGAAGGATGTTTTGTGATCCAACAGACCTACACATATGCATCAAATGTGATATCTTGAACATTTTTCAAATCACTGCTCCCAAAGGTATATTGGACCTTTAAGACACTTTGTGCTGCATTTTTTTTTTCCTGGATGTTCAAACATACAAAGAGTTAATGAGAGATTATCTTTAAAGATCATGGTGAAAAGTTTATGTGTTCTATGTAAGTCACTGTGGTGCTTTACATTGCATTTTTATATTTATCAACACCAGAGTAGATGACTACATGGTACTTTTTGTGAATGGTCAACACTTTGGTACAAACTTACAAAGGTAGTTTAAATCATATCCATGTTTATAAATATAGTCCGTGTACTAAAATGCTAATTATGTATACTTTTCACATGCGCATGTCAGGGCACATTCATTATTGAATCCCTCTTGGTCGTACATTATGTTATTCTCGTATACGCAGTCGCAATTTGCGGAATCCATGGACTAAATTTAAAACTACCTTTGTGAATTTGGCCTTTTGTGTTCCAATTTTTTATATCAGATGTGCAAATACACGATTTAGTGAATGACTTCCTTTCAAGATTGTGGTGTAAAGATTATATGTTCAAAGTGCAACTGTTATTTTTGTTAGATCTCATCACAGTCCAATTCAATGGTGCAAAGAAGTTAGAAAATACAAAGTCATGTTGTCTGCCAATCCAAATATATATTTGACTCAAGTGGTAAACCTTGTTTGTTCAGTTTGTGTGTCAAATCATTTACCAGTGCTGTTTGATATCTGTGTGCCATTCGGTACATGTACGATATATATACAATGTGAATAAAATCTAACATGAGCTACACTACTTTACAGGTGCAACAAATGCATACTGAATCCAAATACAGTCTTATCATAACTATGCTAAAGGCTGAGGTGAACTAGAAGTGTATGAGAGTTGATTGTTCATTTCAGGAGCATTTCTTGGTACTGTAGTAAAGAATAATGTCCAGTAGAGCCATACACAATATTTTCACCGATACTATGTATATGAAGTGTTTCCACAAACACTCCTACACCAATGAAAGTTTTGCGATAAATGACAACAATGGTAACAATCACGCTGATCCCAATCCAACATTTACATAGAAATCTATGATAAAGCAGACGTGGTAAAACAAGAGAAACATTATCTTAAACCACAAATGAACAGAATTGGGCAAATATAAATCATATAAGAAGTTTATTGACAATCTGAATGTCAATCTCTGAGCAACTAAAAAAGCCACTTTCCTCACATGATAAACACAACAATACTTTCTGGGAATGTCTTTTCACAACTTGCACGTATGTATCATCATAATCATGTTTATTTTTTTTTTTCCAGAACTTAATTTTGATCCATTGAGAATGAGTTAATTCCTTCATGCTTATTCAACAACTATTAAAGGACAAGTTCACCTTCATAGACATGTGGATTGAGTGAATGCAGCAATATTAGTAGAACACATCAGCAACAGTTTGAGGAAAATCGGACAATCCATTTGAAAGTTAGGATTTTTTTAAGTTTCTGCTTACTGCTGGATGAGAAGACTACTACAGTTTGTGATGTCATATGTGTACAACGATATGAAAAAAATATAAAGAAAATTTAAGTTATTTTCACTTTTCTTGCATAATAAAAGAACACTTGACTTCCCTCTTTCAGATGCAAGGGAGAATAATATTACCCATAACATACGTCAGGGAGGAGTCAAGGAAATGTGCACTTTTTTCAAAAAGTAAAATTCTGTGAAATTCTCTTTATATTTTCCTTATATTGTTGTACGCATGTGACATCATACACTGTAGTAGTCTTCTCATCCAGCAGTGACTGTGCAGATACTTTAAAAATTCATAACTTTTGAACGGAATGTCCGATTTTCCCCAAACTTTCACTGATGTGTTCTACTAATATTGTTGCATTCACTCAATCCACATGTAAATGAAGGTGGACTTGTCCTTTAAAAAACCAATGTGTGTTTGTTTTATTTTTTCTTTCTTTCTCTTTCCATTATGTTACACTGGTTGGTTCATGTAGGTGATCTTGAGTCACAGAATGCCTTTCAGTTCATTTGCAATTATCTTTCCTCTCTCAAAGACAACCTAAATTGCAATGCTTTCAAACACGGATAACACTGACAGAATCAGGAAATATACTTCCATATAGTCACCTGTACAACACAGAGGGTGAACAGAAACATCACTGCCATTTTTTTTTTTTTCTAGACCTTACTACGGAGAGCAGATGGAATCATTCTTTCCGACAAACTCCAACATTTGTTTTAACGTGATTCATAAGCAACAGAGAGCACATCTCAAAATGTACAAATATTATATATATCATGGTAGGAGAAAAATGCTGTAATATGTTGCTGTCAGAACTGTCTAAAAATGCATAAAGCTACCATACTACTGATGTGTTGTATCTCAAGAGGTGAAAGCCAACATTCTATCTCTACCAACATTTGTGACTGGCTTATAGCAAGTGGCCTTTTTCTATTTTTTTTTTCAAGCTTTGGTGAAACAGAGCAGCATTCAAAAGAAAAACTGAGATGTTAATACAGACACTAAAAAGACATTTTGTCAATGGCACTTGTGGATCTCTGGTAGTGTCATCCAAAAACCAAACAACTGATATTCGATCTGCTGAACCAATAGCCACTTCTAATGGTCCAGATACCATCTGAGGTCAGTTGGAAAAACAACCACAGAACACTTTCAAGCTTATGACTTCAAACATGACCACTAAGAAAAATGGTTGATTACGTCAGAAACTAAATGCATAGATACTAACATATAGGAAAACAAGATCAAACTAGATCAGAGTGGCAACAGAAAAGCAGCTAAAATGCAAGAAATAAAGACAAGAACAAATACACAAACTTGATTGATGGGAAAGTCCGTCCTGATGTTAGTTTGTATAATAACAGAAAGAAAAGAAAGATCAGAGAATAAGATCAGTGAAAACTTGGGGGGAAAAAAATCAAACACACAAAAAAAGTGAACTGATAAAGTTTTAGAAAGTAAGACAAAAAGGCAACTCGGTGTGATGTAAGTGTTGAGCAGTCCTCCATTTGTTTTGTACACAAAATTTTACTAATTTTTATTTTTCTCAAATATTTTGGCACAGACAGAACTTATCCACTGAGGAGGACATGAAAAGGCATATTACTCGTATTATATACCAAGAACAGATCTGAAGAAAATTTCTGTCACAAGAAAAAATGAAAGTTTGTGACTTTTTGTATACAAATGGAATGGAAAGCTGCTCAGCATCTATGTCACACAGAGTTGCCAATTGTCTTGCTCTGTATAAAACTTCACCAGTTCATAATTTATTTTTTTTTTCTAGTGTGTGTGTGTGTGTGTGTGTCATATATTTCACAAATTTTCAATGATCTACTTTTTTGATTTTTCTGTCTTTCTATACAAAGCAAGTAAATATCCAGACGGAATTCCACTTTTACAGAAACTTCCAATGACAAGTGGAAAAATGGCAGAAGAGCTGCGCCAATGACCGACTGATAACAATATCCATACAAGCACAGTGTACAGAGATGTTCAGCCACAGCAAAAGCAAAGTGAAACTGAAGATATAACAAAGCTGGTTGATGACTAGAAGAAAACAAAAACATAGGAAATGTAATGGAGGAAATCTATTGAGTTGATAGAAACAGCTGCATTCAAAGTCTACAGACTGACTTATGCAATGGTTAAGTGTCTGACATCACCCAAAAACTCAAATGAGCTAAAAAAAAAAAAAAAAAAAATCCTACCGGCAAAATTCATAGAATTTTTGAAAATATGTAATGTATATAATTCAGTCTGTCTTTATACAATCTGCCATTTTGTAGATAGATCTGAAATTCCTTGAAGAACTACATTTTCTTTGTATTTACACAAACAATGAAAATGAGTCTGGCTTGAAGTGGAAACATGGAAAGGAAAGGAATGTAATTTAGCCAGATGCTTACCAAATGTCATATCTAATCCACTGCGACAGCCAATGCTGCTTGAAAGAATAACTGATATACTCTAGTAAGCATAAGCTCACATAATTTCAATTGCAATTACTATGCAACATATCAATCACAATTCTCTCTCTCTTTCAAGATATGTTTCATTTCGGCATATCATATGACAAATATATTGTACATACTCTGGCCATAATTTGTGTTCACCCGGACAGCCCTTGCAAGAATTACAATCAACTTCTTGTTGCAGTATCAACAAATGGAAACAACACTCAAGGAAACGGTCCATCAAACTTCTTTGAAGTCCATTAATGATACATTCTGTATCAAGGCAGGCCTCCATGTGTAGAGAGTCATGCCCAATACACGCAGGTCCCAAACAAGACCCAAACAAGGATTGGCAAGCAGGCAAAACATCTCTGACCAGAGGCCAAAAGAAGAAAAAGAAAAAAAGAAAGGGCTTCACATACTACTGAATTGTTTCATGACAAAGGTGGCAATGGTGTACCAGTCATGAAAACCTTTGTGAGCTACGCAAAAGTGAGACAATATAGTCCAATCTCACTTGTGATACTTCATGTGAAAAGTGACGATTAATCTTAAACAATCTTTAATTTCTTTTCCATTTTCCTTTTGAAATCAGAATCGACAAGGCCCATTTACATCTTCACTAAAATACACAAGAAATTGTTTCACTGCAATCTTCTCTCAACCTCCTCCCTCGCTTGGTGCCATGCTTTGTGTACGGCCGTGCAAGCAGGCGACGCGGGATTGCTGTCGCAGAAGAAATTCGTTGCCACGGCAACAGCAAGTAAAAGCACCATCAGAGAGATGAACATCATGAAGCAAGGTGACCCACCTGAGAGATGGGAGAGAAAAAAAAAATTGACAGTGATAAAAGATTTTTTAAAATCCCATTTGTGATCTCAATTTGCAAATCGAAAATTATGACAGCACAATGAATATTGGTGACAGAAGCAGATGTACAAATATTCATCACTCACAAATTTATCTGCTCTACATTTGCAACCTGTCAATACATTGCAAAGCTGCACCATTCATGCTCTAACGCTCATATTGACTATAATTTACACTAATTTTGTGACCCGCTACGACAAAAGGATCCGAAAGTCGGGGGATGACAATTTTCTGAAAGTTGCATGACAGTATTCCCTTACTCTTCTACTTTAATTTCATATATAGCACAACTCATAAAAGTACTGGGTTGCGGAGATATCGAGGATTTTATTAGCACATGCCAAATGGTTGAGGAAATCAGAGTTCCGAGAAAAACGCCTTCAAAGTTATACTTTCAACACTATCATGATCAAGGGGAGGCGAGACCGTTTTCACCGCTTGACAATAGAAGGTATGCTCCTAGCAACCTCCATGATGTTCATTCAAGCTTAGCGCCAGCGGTCTACGCATGACCAATCAGTAATCAGGATGCCTCGCACTGACCAATAAGATCACTCCCTCGTTGCTAGGGGCGGAGTCTACCTGCCACGCTAAATCCAAATCTTCGGACACATATCTGTTACGTTGAAAGTCGGAAAATCATGGTCCAGAAAAACGTTGATTTCTTGCCTTTACTTTGATCATTTAGCTTCGAAATTTTGACAGATGATAGACAAAACATTAGAGTACAGAATTATGCCAAAAACAGAAATCCTATTGTTTTGACCAATTTTGATGCAATGCGACTTCAAACTCGATTTTCTCGGCTCAGCCTTCAGCGACTTTAGGATCCTTTTGTTGTAGTGGGTCACATTTTATTTCTGGAGGTTGAGAAGATACCATCAACCACTGATTTCTCCTTTCATATTATTTCATATATTTTTTTCCTGGACGAGTATTACTGCTTGATGTGTGTGAGACAAAAACAAAATGAAAAATCTCTCTTTTTTTTTGGGGGGGGGGGGGTGGGGGCGGGGATATTCTTGAAGAATAGATTCTTTCTTTTTGCAACCCCACGTTCAATTATTCTCTTACTAGCAAGCAAACAAACATACCAGATGTCTTTCCATCCTTGTAAGTTCTGCTGGCATCTCCATTTGAATGAGCATGATCTAAACATGAGAAGAAAAAGAGAGTGAAAAGCATGAAAACGAGGCAAGACAATTCCCTTCAATTCAGTTTTCATTTCATCTACGCTACCACATTTTGGTTTACTTATTTGCAATATTCAGAAACAGATTAATGCATTATTTGAAAATAATATTTGAGCATTAAATTCCATTCATGTTCAGTTCCACACACACAAATCAGACAAGGAAGCATTGAGTGGGGATATACATGAATGTGAGAAATTAAAGCATGTCATTCACATATATGTGCCTGGACTTCTTGCAAACAGTAATGGGTTGACATTATTTGCTGGCTATTGCTGGGCACCTGGGACGAACGGCCAGGGATTAATAACATGTTGCCATTTTTCAGTGTGTCTGTATTTGTGTGGGTGTGGGGGATGAATCACTTCACTGAGTTAGCACCCTCTACTTTGCAAGATGTCGAGTAGTACCTCTTCCGTGCCTGAATTGTGACTCTCTCACACGCTAGCCTTTCATGTATGCATGGATAGCCATGGGATCCTTTGGATCCTCTCAGATTTTGCAAATTTGCCACGCATGATATTTGAGCAAAAATAATCCTGATCTGCATGATTATGCTTGGCCAAAAGCATAATTTACCGATCACTCCAATTTTTCAGCAAGTTTTGCAACTGTGATGTTATTCATGAAAGACACCACTATTAGTGATCTTCCACTCATTGCTAGGAATGGGTCCTTAACAACATTCATCTTCATGACTAACTTCTGTGGATGCATACCAGTACAATTTTTTTTCCGCTACCAGTACTTCCATCCATCAAGGAAGGTCACTTCAACTAATCTGGGCTCTGTTGCATGAAAAAGATGCAATCAGTCACATGTCACAGAATCAAACATAAGTCAGGTATCAGCCAATCAGAATTGCATATTCAGAGACTTCTATTTTATTTTCTTTCTTACGTTTGATCTCAACTTTTATGCGATAGGGCACTGATCTTCCATTCATCCGAGCTGCACTAACGTATGTTCTTCTTCCAATAATCAAATTGGGGAAAGGCACCATCTTACCTTGTTCTTCATTTTCCTGGAGCCCTTCGGCCAGCTCCGCCCTTTTCTTGGCCTCCTGCGCCTCCTGGTACTCCTTTCTCCTCCTCTCTTTGTCTGCCATCTTCTGCCTCTTTCTCAGTTCTCTCTCCTTGGCCTCCACCTCTTTCCTTTCAGCTTCTCTTGCTGCCTCTTTGGCTAGGAGGGGTAGAAGGCCATGGAGGAATTCAGTCAGGAAACCAAGTTTACAGGGATCGTATAGTTTTGGTTGAGACCTAATTTCAGGTTTATAACATTTTTTGATGAGATAATGAGAAACTTCCTATGAAATATGAAAGAGCATGTCATTCCAAGAGGGATTCAACATTTATTTGGTGAAAATTGGTTTTGAATTGGCCGAGATATCAAAAACAGAGCAATCCCAATAAAAGGTGGAACCCACCTTTTAATAGGATCGCTTTGTTTTACATTGTATTTTGATGCCTCAGCTATTCCAAAGCCAATTGTCATCCAATAAACTTTGGAATCCTCTTAGAATGGTATGCTCTGTACTATTTTATAAGTGGTTTCTTGGTATCTCATAGAAAGTTAAAAGCCCAATCCTCATGTCCACCAATACTATACTATCCCTTTAAAGAAAGATAATTTTGACTATCACAATCAATTTTTCTTGATTGCCTGCACTTAAAATAAGTGTACAGTCAACTCCTGTTATGCTGACAACGGAACCGGCAGTTTTCTTTTGTTCTATCAAAATTTTGTTACATAACCGAACAAAAAAACATTAAAAAATATATAGAGTGGATAATGTTCAGGCCTCAATTTTTATGTCATTGTAACCAGTATTTCATTAAAACCATGTTCATTATAACGGGAGCGCACTGTACAATCCAGCAAAACACACAAAACAATCACTGCCATGAAGTATGTATCAGGAGGAGGAATTGGAGTCAGCACTCCAAGTTTAAAGAAAGGCACTTTTTATTATAATCATTGATTGTGTCTTGATTCCCAACATTTCAAATGGCGGTATGATCCAGCAAAGTGGCATAAAAAAAATCACTGTCATGATATATGCAGACAAATACAGAAATATTGATTCATATAGATGTGAGACACTGCAACATGCAACGTAAAAGTGATTTTTGTTCATTCACTGTCAAAGTTTGATCTCAAGAGAATTTTATTTTCCTGTTTGACATTTTGAATGATGGCACAGGATACCACTGAGAATGAATGAAGTGGTGCAATAATATATTCATGCATTAAGTACTGTAAAGCGAGGAATGTTCGCGTGCATCTTAATTTCGCGAATTTCGCGAGCGCCAACATTTGCGAAATTAAAATGCACGCGAAAATTCTTGCCTACACAGTATGCATTGGATGCCAGCTGCAATTTGCGAAAATTTCATGCTGCGAGAAAGGCCATCGGCTGCAATTCGTGAAATTTTCATGCTGCGAATATATCATGTTTTACAGTATGGTGTAACTACACAAATTTTGCACAAACCACTCATACCTCTTTCTTTCTCTTCCCGCTTCAGTCTTTTCTTCTCCAGGATAGACTGAATTGACTGCATGTGTTCTACAACCTGGAAAAAATTCAAAACAACATTAGAAACATGAGCTCTGTACACTTTAAATTTCAGAGGGATTTATGGGTTGTACTAAACATCTATCAACCATCTAAACTTAAAAGGTATCTTTTGATTGTTTCTTTAAACATGCAAAGATACTTAGGGCTTCACATATCTTAATGCTTTTTTGTATTTCCTCCCAGATTTAGACTGAAGCAACACAAAGCTCACCATGATATTAAAAAGTTGTTGATAAACAATGCTGACACGCTAAACATCTGAAGCAAGAAATGTTTATTCACATTGGCTATTTTTAAGAATAAGAGGGGAACATGGAAGGGATTACACAAGATATTCACAGGCCTGATGCTCAAAGGGTTGCCAACCTCTGCTAATCAAAAAACATACTATTACACATGCACACACACACACACACACACACACACACACACACACACACACACACAATGTTTAATTCAAAAATCATATTCTGGCTTAAAAATTGAATAATTGAATACACTAGGCAAACTAAATCAAATTTCTAAAACCATACTTTTTATTCTTATTGTCTTAACCTTGACAAAGAAAAAACATACTACATAAACAAAATTGTAAATATATACTTGGTACCTCTAAGCTCAGGTAAGGGGGAAAAAAATACATAGTGTTTTTCCATGCCATCATAGTTGTATAACACACAAGCTCTTTACAGATATCCTGCCACATTATCTTTGTGCATTAGTAGACTTCATGTTTGTCTACCCTATTGAGATTCAAATTTCTTTCACTGCACAGTTCTTACACTGGAGCAGGTGGTGGGGGGAGGGGTAGCATGCAACTTTGAAAACAAAAACACAAATTATTGCCAGTGTGAACTCTTACTCTCTGTGCACAACGTTTACACTGTGTGTCATCGAGGCAGTCGCCCACGATCTTGGCCAGCTGTGGCTCCAACTGATTCTCCTTCACGTCCAGCCATCGCAGAGCCCGCAGGTCGCCGAGGCTGACCGGCAGGGTGGTCAGTCTGTTGCCCAGCAGGTCCAGGTGCTGCAGCATCACCAGCAGGCCAAAGTTCTCGGGGAGGGCATCCAGGAGGTTCTTGCTCAAGTCGAGGTGAGTCAGACGCGAGAGCTGCGCACAGAAGCTATCCTGACAAAGAAAGGGAAAGGAGGTGTCACTTCTAAAACTGACACCAATGCTGTCCTCTTCAAAATTTATAGATTTTGGAATGTTCTTGTTTGTTTGTTGTTTGCTAGTAAATCTATTTCCCACAGAACCAACAATTATCTAGATTTATTAGAATGTGGTAAAAGAACAAAACACTACAAACCTAAACATGATTTCAAACAAACTACAACAAAAAGTTGTGAATCACAGGACACTTTCATACCACAAAGTAAAATAGATAATGATACGAAAAGACTACTAATGGTGATCAAGTCAGACAGTTGCTCAATATACACAAAACTATACGGATGATTTTCTTTCCCTCTTACCCAAAGCTGAATGAAAAAAAAAGAAAATCAAATCAAACAGATCCTTTTAGAACACTCTGCACCCTCTCTCCACCGATTGATTATGCCCAGCAGCTACCTGCATTGTATACACCCAGATCCAGATCCAGATAAGACTGTTAATGTTTCAGTCATCTCTATAAAATACAAGTTCAACAATGTACTTACGGGTAAGGTGACCAGTTGGTTGCATGACAGATCTACTCGTTTCACCTTTGTGAGGGCAGCCTGAAATTCAGAAAGTTTGAACTTCTATGAATAATATGCACATTTGAAAGGAGATGACATTCAACGAGTAACTGTTCACTTTACACAATGTCATACAAATCTATGTACCACCAATATTAATTTTCTTCTATTTGACCATGCTCAGTTTGAAAATGTATGAATAAATATTTGTAGTATGTTAAGAACATCACTGTTACTATGACTTTATCACTGTCTGAAGTCTACAACAAGTCTAGATATGGCTCCACCATATTCATTTGTTCAGTATGACTACATCACATGTATCGATCAGATTTACTTGAAATCAGGTAGTATTCTAATATAAAATTTGATTCAGACTAGTCACTAGAGTCTATGTATAAAATGTTTGTCTAAACAAATGGGACTAGATCTAGTACTCTTTATCTTTAAAAATACAACACAGATTCAGAGTAGAAAGTGTAAATGTGTATTTGTAAATATCCCACCATTCAGTATGAAAATTGAGTATAGACTCTATAAAATAGTGTCTATATGTGGGTCTGCCCATTTCAACATCTTGTTGTAGAGCTAGAGTAAGCTGAGGAAGGGAGATACCGGTAACATTCTATTTTTGGCATACTCGTGAAATAGGCCCCACCACTGCGTGTCCGTACTAATACTACGGCGGCTCACCTGTTTATACTCGTGAATTCAGCCCCACCATGTGGCATTCATCGGTAGGTAAGCATGGCGGTGGGGCTTCCTTCCACAGTACAATACTCGTGAATGCGGCCCCTCCAAACAGCGTTTACGTGAGATTGATACAGCGCGGTGGGGCCGATTTCCACAGCATAGCATCTTTCATCCTCCCTTTCTCCCGTTTTTTGCTTTGGTCTTCAACTTTTTATTCTCGGCAGGACTCCTTAATGTCCCTCGACTAATCTAACGGCCAATATATATTTAACCATAAATACAACCAGTACCTATTAAACCCTAACCCTAGGTCTTGGACCTACCCTTGCTTGCAAACGCACGGGTGCACGCGCACTGCGGTGGGGCCTATTTCACGATTTTGCCCTATTTTTGTTTCCAGTGGCAATTACAAGCTGTCTTCAATATTTTAGGTGCCAACCATAAACATTGTGCCCATCTGCGGTTGATCAGCAACAAAAGTTGCTTCCATTCTGCTTTGGGCAATGTGCATTTGATGGGAGTTTGTCCTCTACCGTCTACTGGCAGTAAATTTACTGCACTAATTATTAGCCTGACCAGACCGCTGTGCACAGCACAGCAGTCTGACATGTACTAGTGTTTAAACGTACGTAAACGACTGTCGCTTTTGACGGCAAGACCACAAAAATGTCTTTTATTTTGTTTGATTTTAACAGTAATACCACCCACCTATATCGCATATTGCTGATGGTTGAGTTGAATTTGGTGTTTTGTTGGTATCCAAACCTTATTGTTGAATTTTTCGGAGTAGGTACCTAGATTGTGCGATGATTCACAAAATAAACGAACAGCCACGAACGCTCAACCCTAGGTACCGTGTTAGCATTTTACGTACGCCCGTGCGTTTCGTGTGTTACGTATAAGCTTGTCGTCTTCTACCATGTATTTCCGCGCGTGCTGCTCTCATGATATGACGTCACTCCGACTACCTACGTTGTAGCATAGGAGAGTGATTGCCATTCAATAACACGCAGAAGATGAGGAGTGAAGCAATACGGACGCTCACAGACCTGATTTTAAGGACGGATTTCGGTAGGTTTTTGACGTAATTAAAAAAAAATATGCATACCGATTATTGGATGATTATCATAGATTACGGGGATTCCTTATATTTTAGTTTTCCACGATTAAAAAAGATATTCATGAAGGAGTCGCACAACCACCACTGAAAAATGACAACGTCTGCGAAGGAGTAGACGTGCAGCCCTGTCGCTTCGCGACAGCGGCTGCGTGTAGCTACACTAATTATTTACTTTTAAAAAAATACAATACATGTGATACTACCTACTTGAACTAAAGTAATAGTAACGTTACTAGTAGTAGTAGGCCTATTGTTGGCAAAATACTCTACTAGCTGAACAAG
The DNA here is from genome assembly GCF_964275005.1 of Diadema setosum. Lineage (NCBI taxonomy): Eukaryota > Metazoa > Echinodermata > Echinoidea > Diadematoida > Diadematidae > Diadema > Diadema setosum. The sequence goes on from NC_092695.1 coordinate 8,344,344, forward strand.
TACCAGTACATGTAGGCCCTACTCAGTTGGCCTACGGGCAACGGCTACGTGGCAGTGGCAAGCTTGTTGGCTTGGCCCTTGGGAGGAGGGAGCGCCAGTATAAATTACTTGGTCCCACGCCTACAAAGTGACGTAAGTGCATATCTTGCGAATTGCTCATCGTGTTTAAAGTGCGCTACATTACTGTCGTCAACTTGATTTAATGTAGAGTTCTACTCACAATTTCTTTGACGGGGACTTTCGACAGATTGCTCAGACTGAGGTCGAGTTCGTTCCCCTCAACCTTGTCCTTTAGTGTGTCTTTGGTTTCTTTGGTCGGCATCTCGGCAGCTAGATGAGCAGAATGCAAAGATATTTCAGCATGACCAGTGTAGGTAGCTTACGTTACGCCGTTCATTACACTACCCATAGCCATCACATGGACTGGTATGGTGGAAGCGTACGTAAACGTGTCCACTCTTGAAATCTGTGTCTGCTGCCCTCAAAGTTTATTTGTTGTAAAGTGAGGGATAAAGTAGAGGTCATATTTCTTAATTGGGTTTCTAACATCATTAATGTGTTTTTGATGATATTTGCCACTACATCATATGAGAAATTGCACATTAAAGTGTTGTAAAGCTTCTCAAAGGGACACTTTTGAAAATGATGCCCTTTGGTTGTTGGTTTTTTTAAAGATAAATCTTGCAGTTTTGATTAGTTTTTCATAAGATGAATACATAGATGCAGGCAGTTATCCTTGATTATGGAGGACAAGTGTGATCATCACCTCAAACAGCCTCATTTATGTATATGTATACTCATAAGTTGTTACCCTCTGTCTTTGATGATATGTTCAAATATATAAGAGATATTCATTTATATTATATGACCTATTTAGATACCAATGTGTGATTGGTCAAAATGCTGTCACGTGACCATGTTCACAAGGATGAGAAGCGTTATATTTCATAACATGACGTAAATTACGTACAATCATGGAATATAACAGCGACTACGTTAAACAAATGGCGTTATATCTGGAGGGGTGACGTAATCAAAAATCAATTGTTATGATGCGCGCAACATACACAGAGACGCTTTGCACACACACACACATACTTACGAATGTAATCGTGACCGGTCGACCGACCACACGCACCATACAGTACCACTTACGTTTACAGAATGCATCACACTGACACACGCTAGAACACTGCAAGCGCGAATTACGAAATTGCAACTGATTTGTTTTCGTCAAACTGGCATGGCAGCTTTGATGAGCAGCTGCCCCTCGCTTGTGAGAGAGAAAGAATTGTTGTCCTGATAGCAACTCCTACTCCAATCAATGTTAGACAGTCGTGACAGGAAAGCCAAAGGATTTCCCATTACATTACCAGAGCCTGAACTGAGTAAGTTTTTATGCTACTTGTACTAGCGCAGGACCTGGACCAGGGCCAGGTCAGGGCCAGGTCCGTAGTCTAAACAGCTCTTGTACCAGTGACCGCAGGCAGAAGAGATTAGGCCCTACATTATCAGAAAGTTCACATTCTCATACATCACCACAAACAAAATGTCAACAAGCTTGCTTTACCCAGACCAAATGCGGCATTTGGTCTAGTCTTCTACAATTTTTACATCTCTCATTACAAAATCTGGCTCTACCGCTACGAAACTAGGCCCTACGTACGATTGATTAACGACTGTTCTAGAAATTACTTTGTGATAAACAGGCAACGGTCGTACTCCACGGAAGAACGAATTCCCGGTAGGCCTACGTGAAAGCCATCGGAGTTAGATCTACGTATCAAAAGGTTACTTGTTAGACCGGGGGCCCAGAGCATTTATTCAGCTGAAAAGGGTCACACTTTTTGATGGTCTCATCATGTAAGGATGTGGCCAAGGGTCAATAAAAATGAATTGCTGGCAAGTCACATCCTGTACCGTAAGCCTAGGGACCACAAAAAGGGACCCCGAAAAATGGATTTATTCAGCCGAAGGGGGTCACGGACAAAAGTTGGTGGATATTGTTCCTTTTGGCGTACTTATCATGAAAACAGCAATGCCAGCTATTTTATCCTGTACGGGGCCCCAGACAGTAGCCCCAAAGGGCCCCAGAAATATGGTGTTATTCAACTGAAAAGGGTCACGGCTAATTTCTTTTGCAATGGAAGTAGTTCCCATCAGAGATATCCAAAACACCAATGCCAGCTATTTTATCCTGTACGGGGCCCTAGACAGTAGCCCCAAAGGGCCCCACCCCCATAGGCCTACGTATAAACACACACAAACATTGATTTTATTCAATTAAAAAGATTCAGGGCTAATTTCTTTTGCAATGGAAGGAGTACCAATCAGAGATATCCAAAACACCAAAGCCAGCTATTTTATCCTGCACGGGGCCCCAGACAGTAGCCCCAAAGTGCCCCACCCCCTATAAGCCCTACGTACAAACACACACACACACATTGACTTTATTCAGCTGATAAGAGTAACGGCTAATTTCATTTGCAATGGAAGTAGTACCCATCAGAGACATACAAAACACCAAAGCCAGTTATTTTGTCCTGTACGGGGCCCTAGACAGTAGCCCCAAAGTGCCCCCCCCCCCCCTCCAACACACATACTCACACAATAGTTTCATTCACCTGAAAAAGGGTTACGGCTAATTTCTTTTGCAATGAATTAGTACCCATCAGAGAAATCCAAAATACCAAAGCCAGTTATTTTATCCTGCATGGGGCCCCAGACAGTAGCCCCAGATAGTAGCCCCAAATTGCCCCCTTACCCCCTCCCCCTCCCCCCCCCCCACACACACACACACACATTGATTTTATTCAGCTGAAAAGGGTCACGGCTACTTGCTTTTGCAATCGGAAGTAGTACTCATCAGAGATATCCAAAGCACTAAAGCCATTTTCATCCTGTACGGGGCCCCAGACAGTAGCCCCAAAGTGCCCCCTAACACACACACACACACACACACACACACACACACACACACATATATGTTGGTTTCATTCAGCCGAAAAGAGTCACAGCTAATTTCTTTTGCAATGGAAGTAGTATCCATCGGATATCAAAATACCAAAGTCAGATATCTTATCCTGCACGGGGTCCCGTACAGTAGCTCCAAAGTGTTTTGCTTTATTCTCTTTATTGTGTGCATCTCTTCTTCTTAAATATGCGCTCCTTCGTCTTCATTTTCACGACAACGACAACGCGCCCTCCTCATCATCATCAGTTTTGCTGTTCTGGCAAACATTTTCCAGCGTATCGGCTACGTTCGATTTTAGAGCGGCGAGAGCGGAAGACATGCGTAATTGAGTCTGGGAAAGCCTAGGAACAGCGTAGCTAAAGCGGCCAACAGCGTTATCGAAGCAGGAATGAAGCGTCGAAGGAACAGGCCTTGATTTTATACGAGAGTAGAGAACTTAGTGAGAGCGTCGTTAAAGGGGGAAGGTCGTGCTTTGATCAAGAAAGCGGCACAGCAGCGGGACCATGTCGTCGGTGTCTAGTTTAGACTATATTTCCCGTTCTTGTGCCGCTGTTACTACGGTCAGAAAAACCTGGAATTGTTACGCTCATCCCGCGGTATTTACACTGTCACTCCTCTCTCCCCGTTTGATTTGATTTGATCCCGCGGTATTTACACTGTCACTCCTCTCTCCCCGTTGAGCTACGATTCAAAATAGGTCAATCTTGATGGGGAGATGAGGAAGAAATTTTGAACCAGTTCAAAATTTCTTCCCGATCTGTAAAATTGCCAGATCCAACCCCATCACCCAAACGCTGCTGCTACGATGCTCCCGGTCCCCGTGCACTTTTGCCGCTCTCTCCCGATCTGACAGATTGAATAGATCGGGATGCAGATCTTGATAGTGGAATTACATGTGGGAACACTTTAGGAACACTCCGTGGGGCCCCGTACAGCTATATAACTGGTTTCGGTGTTTTTGATACCTCCTTGAGTACTACTTCCATTGCAAAAGAAATTATAGCAATGATTCTTTTCACTTAGAATAAAATAATACGGGAGCACTTTCCAGCTACTGGCTGGGGGCCCCTTAACTGGATGGGTTTGTGTTTTACGTATCTCAGCTGTTAATTCCACTGCCAAGGAAAATAGGCATACATGACTGTTTTCACCTAAAAACAATTAATTCATATGGGGTGGGAATACCTTGGGGCTATACCTGTCAAGGGACCTGCATCCGGGCCAATATCGCACCTCTTTTAATCGAATTCTTTAATGTTGAATTAAATTTAGCAAAAATTTCGCCTAGATGACATGGTAGTTCAATGTCATATTAATCTCTTCATTCAATTTATTGAAACATTCACATTACCTCTAACCTTATTCTAAATAACACTTTTTCAACTGAAATCCATAAGACAAGTACCATTCCACTATCCGTTCATTCATAAATTCATAATGATATAGTCACGTGATTACATGCCGCGCTCGTTCATTCAAATTGATTTCTGGCCATCTAATTTAACATGTTCTGCAGTCAATTAAACAGATATGTTCATGCTTGGCCTCTTTCCTTATTTTTTTCGTCGTAGTTATTGTTTTGTAAGCATCATAGCATTTCATGTTTTCGTATTCGTTTAAGAGACTTTGACACCATTTTTTAACGTGCTTTTTGAATCCAAAGAAGTAAGAAGCCACAAATTATCTGGCCGTTACGAGCGCTTAATTACGAGCGGTTCGGCCAGTTCCAAGAAGTCAAGGTTATGATCCTCAATTTTTTTTTTTAATTCTTTCTATGTCTTCTAGAGATATACATCTGTATATATTGTGCTGTCATGACTATAAAAAATGAAGTTAAGCTGCATTACTGGTACACGTATAGGCCTATAATGACACGTATATGAAAGAGAAGGAGCGTTACCAGTCTGGTTACAGAACAACCAAATCCAGTTATACTAGATAAGAAATATGACACTTTTACTGCTTTATAACAGTAATTTATAGATGAAACGAAAACACACATAGAAAGACATGTTAAAAAGATCTGAAACAAAGAAATAGCATGATTTGAATTTGAATGAACACGTTTGGAATTTGACTGTCTTTCGCGAAATTTAATGACTGAAATACACTTTTCGGCAAGTCAAGGCGAATTTGAATGAACGAAGGGTACCAGCCAATTTGAATACCCATTTTACGAATTCGAACCTTCTATCAAAATTAATGAACCAACAAAAGTGCGAAATTGGCTGGGAAAACCTAACTGGCTTTGATGTTTTGGGTATCTATGATGTAAACTAAGGCCTACTTCGATTGTAAAAGAAAAACAACTATGACTCTTTTCAGCTAAATGATGTCATAATAATCATGTGGGGGAGGGGCACTTTATGGCTACTGTAACCCTGGGGCCCAGTACAAGATGAAATGACTGGTTTTCGTAATATGGTCATCTTGGTTGTGCACTATACAGAAGTATGCTTCCTTTGCAAATTTGTTGAGTGTTTTGCTACTGTAACCTATGGGACCCCGTATACAGGATAAGATGACATGCTTTAGTGTTTGTGATAATTTATATTATCTCTGTTCAGTAGACCCTGATATTAACGTTACAAAAGAATTTGTAAGACCATTTTCAGCTGATTCACAGTACCAGATGGGACACTGTGGAGCTACTGTCTAGGGCTCTGTGCAGGATGAAATAACTAGCCTTGGTGTGTTGAATATCTCTGATAGGTACTTCTTCCAGTGTAAAAGAAATTACCGTGTTTGGGGGGGTGCACGTCACGAGACCGACACCCACGAGTCATACAGCCCACAAGTTATACAGCTCACAAGTCATACAGCCCACGAGTCATACAGCCCACAAGTCATACAGCCCACCAGTTATACAGCCCACGAGTTCGACACTGAGTAAATAAAGCCCACGAGTTCGACATCAAGTAAAATAAGCCCAGGAGTTATACGGCTCACGAGACCGACACTACGCACAAAAGGCTCATGAGACCGACACTAGGCAAACAAAGCCCACGAGACCGACACTACACTTAAAAGGCCCACGAGACCGACGCTACGCATACAAGGCTCACGAGACCGACATTACGCAAAGAGGTTCACGAGACCGACACTAAGCAAAGAAGGCCCACGAGACCGACAGGATGAACAGCGCCACCTATAGACCAATAAATTGTATAGGGTGTCCTGATAATGGCATAAGGAAGATATGAGAGATAGAAAAGAAGACTTGCCAGGGTGTAACCCCATCAGTTGCCCCCCCCCCCCCCCCAAATGATCAGGATCTTTAGTTGTGTTTGCGTGGGTGTGTGTTTGTGAAAAAAAGTGAACAAAATTCAGTAAAAGTGTGCAACAGATCTTTCCACATTAACTAAAGATGCCAAGACACCCTCATTTGCATGTTAACCCTTTGACCTCTTTTATATATTCCTACTCCCAGCCCCCCCCCCTTAAATAAAGAGAGAGAGAGAGAGAGAGAGAGAAAGAGATCTGACTTTGGTGATTGTTATTATATTCTAGTGGGAGGCATTTTATACAGTAAAAATCGGCATGATTCGAGTATGCTTATGGGTTGAAAAGAGAAAAAACGGCTTGTAAGAAAAATTGTTAGTGCAATTCAATGTAATCTGTATAAACAAAGTGGCTACCAAAATCATTACGTTTTTATTCTTAGTAGGTGGTTGCCTGTGGAAAACTCGTCACAGAACTGGCAAATTAACATCACTTAAATTACATGATGAGAAGGTGGAGCTGCAGACAAGAATTTAATACAAGTCAACGAATTAGTAAGAAAATAAAGCATATACATTTTTTTAATGCAAATACAATACATTGAATTGATGAGAGATAAGTAGTTTTAGCTATACTTCACGAATTTTGGGATCTTATGAGATACTGTTGTACTATGATGTTAATCTGCATTGGCTCGACGAATCAGATTATCAAGGAAAAAAATATCACGAAATGTGATGGCAGTAAATGATTAAAAAATGACAATTTCTCATAAAGGTCCTATATAATATATACATATTCGATTCGGATTCGGAAAAAAAAGATGCATCCATGAAAACAGCTATTGTATTTCACGAAAAATGTACTGTTTTGGAGGAGAATAACACAAGCCACAAATCAAGGTGACTCCCTGCGATATAAAACGTTTTAATCAGTTGAATTACATAAATTATAGTTACAGAGAAAATTATAAATAGATCTTTCTCCAAAACGTCTAAGCACGGGGTAGGATATCTAATATAGCCTAAGAAAATAGTGAATAGAGAAAGAGAAGGGGTAAAAAGTACATCCTGTCCATCTTCTAGCTAAAAACTAGGAAAGCCTATTAAAAGTAGCACGGTGGCATTATCAAAGCTCTTGTCCTCTTCTTGTCCTCTTTTATCAATTCATTTGACCATGTGTTGTTGTTGTTTTTTTGTCTTCTCCTCTTTTTTTTGGGGGGGGGGGGGAAGGGCATGAAGAATGCAATTCTATTTTTCTGATTGATAACAATGTCGCTCCCTGACAGATCTGCCCCCCTGGAAGTATGTGGAAATACATATTTGATGTCGTTCATATGTAGATGGTTACCATCTTTCACTTGATAGCGTGACGAAATTGCACCCGCCAGTATGTTATTTTTCCGTTCATGGAACACCCTGTACAGGTAATTAACATGTAGATGGCGCTGTTTATCTTGTCGGTCTCGTGGGCCTTCTTTGCCTACTGTCGGTCTCGTGGGCTTTCTGTGCTTAGTGTCGGTCTCGTGAGCCTTTTTTGCTTAGTGTCGGTCTCGTGGGCCTTCTTTGCCTACTGTCGGTCTCGTGGGCTTTCTTTGCTTAGTGTCGGTCTCGTGAGCCTTTATTGTTTAGTGTCGGTCTCGTGGGCTGTGTTTGCTTAGTGTCGGTCTCGTGAGCCTTTTGTGCTTAGTGTCGAACTCATGGGCTGTATGACTTCTGAGCCGTATAACTCGTGGGCTGTATGACTCATGGACCTTTTATTGATGTCGGTCTCGTGGACCGTATGACTCGTGGGTGTCGGTCTCGTGGGATGACCCCGTTTGGGGCTATACTGTGCGGGGCCCCATACAGGATAAAATAACTGGCTTTGGTATTTTGAATATCTCTGATGGGTACTACTTCCATTGCAAAAGAAATTAGCCGTGACCCTTTTCAGCTGAATGAAACTAGTGTGTGTGTGTGTGTGTGTGTGTGTGTGTGTGTGTGTATGTGTGTGTATGTGGAGAGGGGGGCACTTTGGGGCTACTGTCTGGGGCCCCGTTCAGGATAAAATAACTGGCTTTGGTGCTTTGGATATCTTTGATGGGTATACTTCCATTGCAAAAGAAATTAGCCGTGACCCATTTTGGCTGAATGAAACTAATGTGTGTGTGTGTGTGTGTCTGTGTGTGTGTGTGTGTGTGTGTGTTGGGGGTGCACTTCGGGGCTACTGTCTGGGACCCCGTACAGGATAAAATAACTGGCTTTAGTGTTTTGGATATCTCTGATGAGTATGCCTACTACCAATTATTATTGCAAAAGAAAGTAGCCATGACCCTTTTCAGCTGAATAAAATCAATGTGTGTGTGTGGGGGGGGGGGGGGGGGAGGGAGCAACTTGGGGCTACTGACTGGAGCCCCGTGCAGGATAAAATAGCTGGCTTTGGTATTTTGGATATCTCTGATGGGTACTACTTCCATTGCAAAGAAATTAGCCGTGACTCTTTTCAGCTGAATGAAACTAGTGTGGGTGTGTGTGTCGGGGGGGGGGGGGAGCTCCTTTGGGGCAACTGTCGGGGGCCCCGTACTGGATAACATAGCTGACTTTGGTGTTTTTGATATCTCTGATGGGTACTCCTTCCATTGCAAATGAAATTAGCCGTGACTCTTCTCAGCTGCACGAATGAAATCAATGTTTGTGCGTGTTTGTACGTATGGCCTATGGGGGGTGGGGCAATTGGGGCTACTGTCTGGGGCCCCGTACAGGATAAAATAGCTGGTATTGGTGTTTTGAATATCTCTGATGGGAACTACTTCAATTGCAAAAGAAATTAGCCGTGACTCTTTTCAACTGAATAAAATCAATGTTTGTGTGTGTTTGTACGTAGGCCTATGGGGGTGGGGCCCTTTGGGGCTACTGTCTAGGGCCCCGTACAGGATAAAATAGCTGGCATTGGTGTTTTGGATATCTCTGATGGGAACTACTTCCATTGCAAAAGAAATTAGCCGTGACCCTTTTCAGCTGAATAACACCATATTTCTGGGGCCCTTTGGGGCTACTGTCTGGGGCCCCGTACAGGATAGAATAGCTGGCATTGCTGTTTTCATGATAAGTACACCCAAAGGAACAATATCCACCAACTTTTGTCCGTGACCCCCTTCGGCTGAATAAATCCATTTTTCGGGGTCCCTTTTTGTGGTCCATAGGCTTACGGTACAGGATGTGACTTGCCAGCAATGCATTTTATTGACCCTTGGACACACCCCTATATGATGAGACCATTAAAAAGTGTGACCCTTTTCAGCTGAATAAATCTTCTGGGCCCCCGGTCTATTGTGGGTAGGCTCGATTGAATACCACTGGCACTAGCGCACTGTTGTCATGCGGTACGCGCGTTCTTGATGCAAAGGAGTAGTGTTTCTAGACCTAGTCGTTTTGCTTTAGGGCCTATACAGCAGTTTATTTCTTGTACTGTGCTGTAGGTCATATAATATAACAGATATTGACTTTTTCCTTCGGTAGGAATATAACATTTAATTTCCCTTGGGAAGTTATATTTTTGTCTCGGAATACTATATTTTTCCTCAGCGCTACGCGCTTCGGAAAAATATAATAATCCTCGACAAAAATATAACTTCCCGCGAGGATCTCAAATGTTATATTCCACCTCTGGTAAGTCAATCTGTATACTACAGTAATATAACACTAGACAAACTGGTAACTTATATTTACCTCTTCTGAGATATGTTACATCGCAAAGATCTGTCAAATATCAAGGAGTACATGTTTGGAATTATGTGCCTGAAGAAATGAAGTTATGTCCTTCCCTTGCCTCTTTTAAACGTAGATATAAAATATATTTGTTGAATAATTATAATTGAAGTTTCTGCAGAAATTTAATCTGACAACGTTCATATGATGTCTGCAATGTGTATTTTCTTTTTTCTACATATTTTCACTCGTAGTTTGCCTGTTTTTATTTTTCTTGTTTTTTAATCGTCTTTTTTCTTATAATGTACAAAAAAAAAAAATCTCAAGTAGGAGTCCAGCCGTAGAAAGGCCAATGGCCTTTGCTGGCTCCTCTATTTTCTCTGTTAGAATTTCCTCTTTGTTTTTCTAAATCTTTTTTTCTCTTCATTGTGCTTGTTTTTATTGTACATGTATGCTGTTACCGAATGTAATGTTATTATCTTCACCTTGTTCTTTGTCTCATGTATTTTAATGAGAAAATGAAATGAAATGAATGAAATGAAATGAAATGAAATGACCTCATTGCCTACAAAGTACTTGAAAAGACTTTTTTGTCAAACAGACTACGTAACTTTATGTATTAAGACTTTTCCAATGATGCATTCATGCTGTATAAGAAGAAATATTCTTGAAGTTATGATAAACAATGTTCATTCTTTTCTCATTATCTGCTTTTAGCACGTTTAATCCAAAATATCTCGCCTTGACAAGAATGGAGTCAGCTCCTTTTGCAATCAAACTCTGTATAAATTATATAATAATGTAGGCCCTATATATGCATATATATATATATATATATATATATATATAATCTAATTAAGGAAAATAAATAGGTATATATGTACATATATATATAAACATAGGCCCTATTTACATACTTTAAGCACCACACAACACATCTAACGCCATAGACGCCTACTGATTTTCTGCATTAGTTGATGGATGTGTATAGCTTTTTGTGTTATACAGTTACCAAAATACTTTAAATACCCACACATAAAGTAAACTGCCATTGTATAAATCAAGAGCAAAATCTTGCCTGCTTTATTTAGTAGAATATTGTTGGGTTCATAATCATTTGTATGAACTGTACAAAAATAGCAAAAGTGTGCATGGAATTCCATGTGAAAAGTTTGTCACAGTACAATGAACACGCGGTAGACTGAGAGCGAGGTTACTGATGAAGCACATGCGAGAGAAGTACAGTGGCAAATTTTCAAACTACACAAGAGCTAATGAACGCGGTATTGTAATGTCGTTTAGTACAGTATTATTTCGCCAAGTTAAAAACTATGAGTAAGTACATTATAAGAAGGGTGCCTAGTCCCAAGACAAAATTGAGGAATAAATACCATGATAATGACGTCATGATGGAGTCTGAATGTCTTTGATAAAGGGAAACTCTTCATAATGTTCAAGGTGACATTTTCAATGTTAAAAAAAGTGAAAAATGACATTATATTATAATCTAATTAACATATACAGTATTATGATTGTTACTTATATCAATTATCTAGAAAATGTACACAACTTTTAAATACATGTATAACAGCTTTACTTTAGCTCGGTTTAAATGAAACTTTTACTCTTTTGGGTAATCCTGTCTCTGCAGGAGACTTTTGATCGTGTGAACAATGCTGCAGGGATTTTCTTTGCCAAGCGGGACTCAAAGCACACCAAAGGCTAATTTTTTTTTTTTTACTACATATACAGGTTTGACATTATACATGTAACGCAGTGGAGTCTCATTTAAAGTTCTCTAGAAAGTAATATAACTCTTTAACAAAGCTTTGCTACATTCTTTTCTCATGCTCATTTCATCTGAAGTAAAATACAAGATTATCGAATTTAATCGAACTTTGTCTAAATTTGAACACCACAACTGCAAAGTTGTGTCATGTATGAGTTACCCCGAAACCAAACTCTAGAAAATAGGTTCAACTTTGCACCTTTACGGATGCAATTTTGCCCCCTTCATACCAGAAAGGTGCTCACTGGTCTGAACGGTGCAAAGTTGCACTGAGGGAGGTGCCAAGTTGAACCTATTTCTGTTAGCGTGTAAACGGGTGGGGTGCCAACAGTTTGTTTTTGTTTTTGTTTCAAGATATACAATGCATTCTTGCTCTGTGGAAGCCAAAATGTTCAACAGGTCACCGTCATGTTACGTATCTGATCAAGACTCCATTAGGCAAGCATAGAGCTGAATTATAATTACAATAACATTTACCAATCGCAATATCATAACTATACTTTCAGCTGTATAACTATTACACATGTCTACAAAATGCTGGGTGACGACAGCCACCATCATGTAAATTTTGGGGTAGTTTCCACTTTTAGTACTCGTGAAAGAGAACCTGACGTGAGTGCGACGGCACTCTGGGATAGAATGCAAGAAGTCAAATCCAAATCATGTACAACATGTCGTTACATAATAATGACCAGCACCTTTGCATATTGCTGTGACTCTTTGAATCTTCGAATGCTCATGAATACACGCTTTACACTTCACTTTATATACATTTTTATGGAAGGAGGTTGTTACATCAAATGTCCCTATGTATTCACCTTTACACATTTCTATGGCAGCAATGACTGATGGGTTGCCTTGGCCATCTTACAAGATGTCAACAATATGCATACGCAATATTTACCTTCCACCATTTGAACATAAAGAATGACGTAACCGAATTACAGTATTAGCCAATATAAGGCAATCTTTGGTAATGGTAAATTTCATTTCTATCATTTTTATACATGTTTCGTTAATGGCGACAGAACCTTCAGGCTAGTACTGTTAATACGCAGAATCCAATACAAATTCATTCATTCATTCATTCATTCATTTCTTTATTGGTCTATGTCAGACATAGAAATTAAATGAATCAGGAGATTGGCGCACAATGTGTATTATGAATACAGCAATGCATTTATCAAGACACATCTTATTTGGCCAACTTTTTAAAGGACGAATAACGGAACTGATTTTATCAACATTTATAAAAGACCCATTCCTCTGCAGTAGGCTTTCCTATACAGCAAAAGAACAACGCTTCAAGGCCGTTTGAAACTTCTTTGCATTTAGCGTAACACTAGTATAGATAGACAACATAGACTGGAACTCATCGTTATTCATCAACATTGTGAGAGCAAATAGCTCATCTCAGATTAAAACAAAAGTTTCACATTAATTGAAAAATACAGTATATACATCACTGTTACAAAAGATTAATCATTACGAATAAAAGAGGGTTTTCGATTCACGTGATACTAAAACGTTGTTTGTACCACGGGCTTTAGATTGTTATCAATGACACATAGTGGACACATCTGACACGTCTAGGGCCACATACAGAACGATAAGGGTGTGACGGGAAGGTAGAATACAAGAAGAATACTTAAAGGGAACATTAAACTTCCTCTCATAGCTTATTGAGAAATCCCGAGACACATAACTTAGAGCATGAGAAAATATCGAGGGCAACAACCCCTCGTTTATTCTCTACACCATTTCACGGATCTCCATAATGGCCTATATCGCCTTTCCGAAAGCTAGTCGATAGAGGATTCATAGGTAATTGTGCTGTACCTTGATTTTGTCGTGTGTACTTAACTTCAACGGCCCTCTCCAGTTAGCTTTACAGTATCTTAGGGCCCACGATACTGATAAAATTTGTAAACGTATTTACGTAAAACCACTGAACATGAACAAAATGCAATGTCCTGTGCCTGCATGATTATGGCGCCTCAAACACATGTATTGCAGTTTAGGATGGTCTGTTATTTTTTGTCTTTTTCCCGCTTGATACATTTCTTGAATTCTATGACAACCCACATGATTTGCCATGAAGAGCAACATCCTGTTGCAAATACACATTGACATAAAATTCTGGCAAAAGGGAGGTTTGCCTGAGGAAACTAAGGCTGTACTACTAATAAATAATTGTTAACAGGGAAGACTGTTAATAATGGCATAATAATTATCTACAAAGTTAAAAGATATATCACATTAAATGATGAGCATTCTAAGTTCTTCTTTTTCCTAATTTTAAAACTACATATAAATATTGAAAATAAACTTTCTAGAAAAGAAACTATTTCAAATAATTATGACAAAAACAGTGCGTACCAAACAAAATACGTTATAATAACTTTGGAACAGTACCAACAACATTAGCACAAAGAAACACACGATTACCGAACTCACACAACACACAATATTGACCCCATTAACTCATTTGGGGATAAAATGGGAATATTGAATTCGGGCTCATCTTTTTGGTCTCGGGGGCCAGATTGCCACTGATTTGAAATTCAGTCATCCCATGGGCACAGTTAGACTGCCATGGCCACAACGTACATAATTTTCATTTTAAATACAAGATAATAAACGATTAGAAATTCATAGGAATTTGTTAAAGATGACCACTTTGCAACGTTCTGTTCTTGCCACAATATAAACTTGAACAACATGCATGAGATCTTGTTATTCTGTGCTTGACAATTTCATACAATTCATATTTATGCATGTACTTTTTCAGGAAAATCAGAAGACACGTAAATTCTCATTTTCACTTTGACCCCTATATAAAGGGTATACAAAAGAAGGAAAACTCTTTGAGCCCCTTTCGCCCATAATCAAGACATGGCGAGAAGGGCCTGGAAACGCATGAACCAAGATCATCATTCTTCATCGACCAACGCAGGTACCTCCTGTTCATCGATCTTGGTCCCCTCAGTACTGAATCGGAAGAATAAGTACATGTTGTACTGTTATTTGGAATAACTGTCCTGGCAGGATTCGAGGAATACCTTCCGGGTACTTTCTCCACTCGAAGCACTGAGCTAGCACATCGCAATATCTCGCCCGAATTAGCCTTTGGCTCAGGTGAGCACCCAACATACTCAGATACAACGACGAGAAGTTGCAAATCACTCTTTTCAAACTGATACATTATGAAAATAATGAACAGGCGCTTAATTCTACTTGCAAGGCTTCATAATATGTAACTTTCGTTACTCTACGACGCTTTCAGAGAGTAAGTCGCAAACAGCAGGAATTGAGTAAACTATCATGATCTCTGCATTGCTATCAGTTCGGTAAGTTGTGTTTTAGTTTCCTTGTAAATGTTCATGTACTCTAAGACCTCTTCCTCCAGCTGCTTGTACACCTGCATGAGACCAACGATATCCGCCTCGCTGTATCCCGGCAGCGGTTCCTTCGGATTCGCCAGTAACCGGTCCAGCCACGGGTAATGATCCTTGAAGCTTTGGAGCTCCATGGTCTTCTCGGACAGCAGGTTGTCCAGAGCGTTGACTTGACGCTGGAGACCTTCTCTGTCGGAGAGTTCTTCGCCCATGGAATCGCAAGGAAGCTCTAACTGCAGATCAGCCGCGGCAAAGGAATCTTCTGTTGAGTAGCCGGCCCTGGTAGTTTCTTCCTGTACTTGGCCGTCGGCCTCAGTGACCCCCGGTTCATCTGACCGATGTTCAAATGTAATTGACTGTTCCAAGAGTCTTTTGATCTTACCATCAGGACCGGCACGACCCCTGCTGATTTCGTAAGAAAACAGACTTTTCTGTGTTTCCGTATCTTCCTCAGAGCGATACACTTCGATTGCACCGATCACAGTAACTGCGGTAGTGTCACCTGGGGCACCAACCACAGCAAACATGCGCTCCCCGGAGGCGAAAGACTCGTTCTCGTCATCGACCTCGTATTCATTGTCTGAGGACGATGCCGAACCAAGACAGTCCGATTGAGACAAAGTATTGTCCTCGCTTTGATGGTGCGGTTCCTGGTTGATAATGTCACTAGGTGGAGCAAACGCTTCTGACTCATTTTCAGGCACAATGTAATAATCTCCATGAATGTCGTGAATATCTTCTGCGTGATAGGCACCATTTGTTCCAGGCACGAGCTCGGCTTCAGAATGTGCTGGTGTGTCATCTATCCTCCCCCTTATGCTAAACACCGCGTGGGGACGCGATTCAGTCGCTTGTCGAACGGGAGACGCAACAGGTTCGTTGGGCACATCAGCACTTTGGTTTGCGGTTGGCTCCGTAACCGGACGGAAGTTACCGTGCAAGTGTTCATCGTTACCGTCATAGTCCCCTAAACCATTGTTTGTCTTCTGGTTAGGCTCATTATAATAAGATGAAGGGGGCACCTCTCTGTGCTTGCGATTTTCGATCTCAAGTAGCTCTGGAGTCGAGTCGTAATCACTCACTGCCTGGTCATTCGGTGGGAGATTAACGATCTGCTGGTTTCCTTGTGGCGGAGAAAATGGAGATCGCTCTCTCGCTTCTACCAAAGAGTCGTGGTTAGGAATGGGTCTGAACCTCATTGGGCCTTCCTCTGAATCATAGTCGGCACTTAAAGTGTTTTGAGGGTAACCACCACGGGACGCTTCCTCTTGCTGTCGAGTGGTTGCCACCATCCGGGGCTCTTGCGGAAAAGTTGGATCGCTCATTGGCCTATAACCTGGCGGATACTCACGGTCACTGTCGCTCGAACCGGACTCAGATGAAGCCGAGCGACTCTGTGGTCTGTGGAAACCGTTTTCTTGGTTTGGCTCAGATTGCTGTTCGCTTAGTTGGGCCAGCATGGCACTGGTGATGAAGAAGACACGTCCGGCCGTGGGTTGCTCCCGATCAGGCTCCCGGTCAGGCTCTCGGTCGGGCTCCCTCTGGCGAGTTTCATACTCATCTGGAGACGGAGATCGATAACGTCTCGTAGTCAGTCTGGGTTCGTGATCATGGGAAGACGTTTTCGAAAATTCATTCTGTCTTTCTGCATTGGGCACCTCTTCGGTTTGCGAAATGTCCTCTTCTTCTTCGATGATGCCATTGTCGAGGATGTAGGTACCTTGACAAGAATGAAAGAAAATGCATGATTGGTTGATTTTGAATTTTGACTTTTATATCTATGTGAGCAACAATAAATAAATGAATGAATGAAATGCATATATAAATAAATAAATAAACAAATAAATAAATAAATAAATAAATAAATAAATAAATAAATCACTTAGCACTGGAATTAGTCTTAAACACTACACAATGAAGCGTGGGGTGCTTGTTTGGGGTGGACATCGCATTTGTTGCTGTTATTCTTCTGATAGTAGGCTATTATGGAATGGGTGAGCTGTCGTCCCTTCCCCTTTTCTGGCGAAAAATCGACCATGTGAAAAAAAAGAGAGCAGGAATTCCTGATAGCCGTACTGTTGCCGCGGCATAATATGTATCATCGTTGTTGCCACTTCCACGTGCTATTTCCTACATTATGACATTCCATGGAGTTTCATAGTTTGTTTTGCACAGTTGCAGATTACGAAGCAAGTAAAAAGCTTATGCGTAACTGGAACATATGTATCTCGACAAGTTTCTCTGTATCAATTTTGGTAAAACTGCGTGTATTCGTATACATGTATCAATATTTCAGACAAGCGAGACTTTAAAACTAGCAAATTTGCCCGAATATGATGCTCATTGATTAGTTTGCAGGCACATTTCATTTTGTTCTGAGGGCATTTTATCTGCTTTAGAGTTCTTAATTTTGATTTACCTTACTTTTTAATTTGAGTCCTTATGACGCTGATTATACTGTCACAACTACCAAACAAGTGACATAAATATTGCAGTGATGATTGAGCTTTAGTAAAATGCTTCCATGTCCATCTAATATCAAATGATGACGGTACGTGTATTTGCATAAAAATATATCATTTCATCTGTGCGAAAGGCGTTGAGAACATTAAATATTTTGTTAGTATATAAAGAAAAGTAGTCAAAGAGTCATTCTAATAATAATGTGGTCATCGAGTGACGATGAATAAAATTTTCTTGATACATTCATGTCACATAAGCTTCATTTAATTTCTGGTTATATCGGTCGTTGTTTAGTTGGAATATATTTGAATTACCATCTTGTTTGACTGACTCATCGAACATTGTACATGTACTTGATAGCATGGACGTTGTCTTCACGGTTACAGCTCGTTATTCCGAAGGTTCGTTATTCCGAATTTCATTTTCGGATTAACAAATCTCCGGAATAACGAATCTTCGGAATATTGCCATAAATGTTCGGATTAACGAACCCTTTTTCATTTTCGGATTAACGAACCTCTAGGTATAGGGAATTTGTGTGTTTCGGATTAACGAACCTTCGGAATAGCGAACCTTCGGAATAACGAACAGCACCCGTCTTCACGACAGTGAGATCACCAGGTGAGAAAAGTATATTCTTCTCTCACATTCAGGGCATACGAAGATCCCAATAATTTTTGGTCATGCATTGTATTTATTTTTCAAGATTCGTTATTTTTCCCCTTTTTAGGCTGGAGTCAATCTTAATGTGCGTTTCGGTAACAAAGATTCGCTGGTTGAAAATCACCTATACCTCACTACAAAATAATATGCAGAAATACAGACCTTCGCCTACACTCGTATATAGCTCCATCATCAGTATCTCAGTAC
Organism: Diadema setosum; assembly: GCF_964275005.1. Classification (NCBI taxonomy): domain Eukaryota; kingdom Metazoa; phylum Echinodermata; class Echinoidea; order Diadematoida; family Diadematidae; genus Diadema; species Diadema setosum. The sequence goes on from NC_092695.1 coordinate 8,362,749, forward strand.
AGAAACAAGTTACAACGATTTCGACAACTTTCAGAAGTGATTGCGTACTAGAAAGAAACAAGTTACTTTGTTTTATACAACTCTTAAAAATTGCTGAACACTAGATAGAAAGGATTATTGCAATTTCGACAATTTCAGAATACGTTAAAAACCAGTAAAAGTCTATAGAAGGTAGACATCACAAATATGGGATTTATAGAGAGGAAATCACAAATAGTCATGGGATTTAAAGAGAGTATACCATCACATGTCGTGATATTGATACTTTATCTACCTGAGGTTTGTGAACTTGATGCTGTGGAAGAATCATCATCTGAGTGTGTGATGTGATCTGGTTCCATTATCTCAGGTACTGCCTCCTCAACAGCGGCACTCGCTACATCAAAGTGCACTTCGGTAACAGGCTGCGGTGGATCACTGGTGTTCGTTGTTACATCGCCCAGCACAGCGAATAGGTCATGGAGGTTGGTCGTGGCATCATTGGGGTCTTTATGTTCTTTTTGGACGACCTCATCAACATGGTTAATGTCTAAAGAATTGTAATATTTTAAGCGAGAAGGCGGCAAAACAGCAGAGACTGTTGACTTTACTTCTTTCGTATGGTCAGATGGGGTTCTAACAAGAGCAAAAGTTCTTTCACCTTTGAAAGCCGAATCATCATCATAGTCGACATAGGTATAGAAGATATTGTCCCGACTGTCGTACATGCCGTAGGAATAATAGAACGGTTTCGTCATTAAGAATGCAATAGCTTCTCTCACCATTTCATCAGTGATCACCCTCTTGCCTGGGCAAGGTTTGCTGTCATCGACTTCGCTGATACCGTCGCCAAGTGGCGTTTCGCCATCCAGTGATTGTAAGAGTTCTCTGACACTGATTTGGTGATTTATTCCCTTCCCAGCATCTATGCGCACTATATCATCCTCAAGGTAGTTACGGGATTTATCAACGCAAGGTGGCGCTTCCGGTGAATTTGGCGAAGTGTTATTAACGTCCATGCTTTCCTCTCCGTTGTCTGTATCATCAATAGCTGGTCTTTTCTTTGGATCCTCTGTAGATGCAACTGGGGCATCTACTTCATCTTCAGATGCAAACTTTCTTTGGCATTCTTCCACGGTATCTAAAGTCTCAGCTGCAAAAACGTCGTCTGCATCAAACAAAGTCTTATTTTCTGGCGCAAACAGACAAGAATATGAAATTCTGCTACTTTCATCTGCTTTCACGGCCATGGGTGTGATGACATCCTCACTTATCTGATATTTTCTATCCCTTAATACGTCGGGCTCTTCATCAACACTTGCCATATTGAGATCCTCCAAAGTAGTCATGCATTCCAGCAAACCATCTTTGGGATCGACGGACGTATGGTCCTCCTCACTAGAAACAACGGATAAATCCTCGCCTGTCAGAAATGTTAATACTTCAGAGAGGTCCCTTGGATTCATGGTTGATGCCTTGAGTGGAACGATGATTTCTGGGTCAGCTGTTTGGCTATCAGTTGGATACTCAGCATTTTCGTTAATGTTGGCAAAATCAGAAGCCTTAACTTCACTTGAATCATCAACATGTTCATCATGACCTGCTTTCACAGTCTGTTTTTCTTGACCATTCAATTCAAGTACGTCCTCTTCCGCATGATGGTCAAGTAATGGCTGGTCATTTGGTAACGTGGCTTCCGCTCCTCCAGCAGGATTGATTACATGATCATCTTTCTCAGTATTGGAGATATTGTCTTGTAACCGAGATATATCTCCTTGACTTATCGCCATATTACTTTCATCATCATGGGCTGGACTAACTGCTTTATATCCCGATTCATCTTCTTTGCAAAAGGCAGGTGTAAGAGACTCGTCAACTGCATCATCGCTTAGAATATTGCTAGAATTCTGAGTTTTATGGGGATCATCTTTTGATGTGACTAGGATATCTACTTCGTCTTCAGGTGCAATTGTTTCTTCTTCTTTGCTGTCAAAACTTTCGACAGCAAAATCGTCTTCTGCATCTTGGACAGTCGTTGAAATGTTCACATCTACATCAATGTTTTCATTTTCTGGTGCCAACAGAGAAGAAAGAGGAATTCTGCTACTTTCATCTGCCTTTGCGACCGTGACTGTGATGACATCCTCACTTATCTGATCGTTTTGATTCCGTACAGCGGGCTCTTCATCAACACTTGCCACATTGAGATCCTCCAAAGCAGTCATACATTCGAGTAAGCCATCTTTGGCATCAACGGACGAATGATTCTCCTCACCAGAAACAACTGGTATATCTTCCCCTGTCAGAGATGTCAATACTTCAGATAGGTCCCCTGGATTCATGGTTGAAGCCTTGAGTGGAACGATCAATTCTGGGTCGGTTGTTTGGCTGTGAGATGGATACTCAGCATTTTCGGATGTGTTAGCAAGATCGGATATACTAGGATCTGAAGCGTATATTTCGCTTGGTTCATAGCTCTGTATATCTGTTGGTGCGACCAGTACCTCTTCATCATCTGATTCAACTCTGTCTTCTACTGTATCTATCTTAATTTCTGGGATAGCTAATTTGTTTTCGTGTATGTCATCGGTAAAGTCACTGACACCATAAACAGCAAATTCAGTCTGTTGTCGCTCGGTGTTAGATGTTTCGTCCTCGCCATCGCCTTCACTGTACTGGCTCCTACAGCTTTCATTTTCAGCTACATCTACATCATCAGCGGATTCTATGGAGTCTGGCTTCTCGAGCAATGCCTCTCTAGCTGCGATATCTTTACCAGCATCTTTGACGGTGTCAGCCTCGCTCGACGTCGTAGCCCCATCTGACTCCTCATCGACGTCCGCAATATCATCGTCCACAGCATTATTTACCATGGGAGCATTTGGAACGTCTTCAGATTGTACAATGCCGTATGATGTGCTTAGGGTGGTTACACTAGTGCCGTCACTATCGAATGATTCACTCTCCCCAGCACGTGAAACGGATGATTCTTCAGGAGTTGAGATTTCACTAACTATTCGTTCGTGTGTCACATCAGTCTCATTCCTATCAACGTTCACTTGTGATGAATCTGGTGTTCGCATCCCATCTTCATCGTCCTTTATACTGTCACCAAAAGGCACACCGTTTCTTTCGTCGTTCTGCTCTGCAGAAGGTTTTGCATTATCTCGTTTGATGTCTGTGTCACCTTCAGACATTGGTGAAGCATCATGGCGATCCTGGTCGACCTCGCATAATCTCGTCGGTGACGGCGAACTTTCTTCTCGCGGGTCGGACATTTTCGTCGTATAATCTACAACGGCACTGTCGATGGCACTGTTGACAATCGCACGGGCCAAATCCTGATATATTTGCTCTTCACTGCGGCTTTCATTCTTGACAGAACAACTTTCATCAGCGGACCCTCTGTCAGACGCATGTGGCAAGGTTTCGCTTACATCTGCATACTCGTCACAGCTACCCTCACTCTCGCTCCCGACGGACGTGCTGGCCTCCACAAAGAGCTGTTCCCTCTGCTCATTTGCGTTCTCATCCTCCGGCTTACTGAGATCTTTGTGGCTGGGGACATCGGGTTGCTCCGGTAAGGTGTCGAGGGATCGTTGACCTCTGGACGTCGACTTGTCAGGGTTGTCGATGTCGGTGCCGAATTCGTCCTCGTCTGACTCGCCGTTTCTGTGAATTTCGAAAGACAAAAATAGCCACAGGAAATAATGACCACTGCGGAAGAAATAAATAACAATGAACATGTAGACATGTTGATCAAAACAAAAGTAAGGTTAACTTCTTGAATTCTTTATAGTCATCATTCTTGAAAGTCAATGAAAATAATTGAAACATTTCAAAAAAAAAATTATCATGATAAAGATAATGAAGACTTTACTTTCTGCAAGACCACAGTGCTCGCTGATATTTCCAAAATATTGCATTAGATAGGCACCCTTTATTTGATTGACTCCGTCAATAGGTATTAAATTTCGATTCACGTATTTTTTGCATGTGCGCTTGAATTGAATTGCACAACAAGATACGAAATGAAAGCGATGTTTTGTGCATACTCTACTTTCAGGTAGATATTCTACATCATGCTCAGACTGCAGAGCGGAGCATAATGCAGCAGTGTCAGACAAGGCAAGCAGTCTTTAACAATAGAGTGGCGGCTATTCGAATGTTCGTGCTTACAAAATGGTTCAACACACCCACTATACCTTCTCGTCGGTTGTATCTGCCTGTACAATGTAGTACAAAAAGATGGATGGTATAGCACTATTATATGGCTCGCGTTCCGCTATTTCCAAGCCTCCAAATTGTACCAGCACGGGTAGAGGACTTTGGACTTGTCCTCATTATCATACACATAGTAAGAGTGATAAGGGGCTGTTTGTTCGGGGTACATAATAACCTGGACTGCTTTGACATTACGTTTCTACACGTATACAGGCCTGTTTCAGCGCGTGCACACGTTCGCACGATTAACAAAAAACGTTAAAGTGACATTTGCTCAAAGTTCTAGGTAACCAGCAGCATTGATTCGGAAATAACTGAGTATAAATCTCAATCAAGTGTCTCTCAACAATCTGAATTAACAACACTTCAAAACATTTAAATTGCTATTGAAATTTTGAAGCAGTCGACCATTAAAGTTAGCGAAAAAAATCCAGCCCACAAAAGTGGTAAAGATTGAAGATCAGTCGTGATTCCAAAGGAGGGCCTATTAACATTGGGATAAATTTCCTCTCGGCGTTGGAGGAAAAATACAAATGATGGAACGAGTCATTTGATCTTCAAAAGATCTGAATCGACTTCAGTAACATCGAAAGCGAGTCTTGTCTTTACGAAATGAATTGTGTCATTTTCTTTTTGACGTACTACCAAGTTTACCCTAAGTCAAACGAGTGAAACTGATTAAGTTAGAATTGCATCTATTCAAGACGAAAATACTGAATTCATGGCACAGCATTTTCTTCATGATGCTGCAGCTCATAATACCAATAATGTAATTCAAAATAAGACAAAGTAAATTTTTGAAATGCACAATACACATCACAGTTTCAAGCACTGAAGTAAACACCACGTCTTGATGCTAATACTTCTGATTGTATTCATATTTCGTAATTTATATCAGCATAAAACATACTTGGTAAGTATTCATATACTTCAAGACTGAAAACTATGAAGTTTCTGGTATCTCTATTGGCACACACCTATAAACGACAGGTATCAGCGCCTTTATTGTTTTTATCACCTAAATGGCTATATACGTCATTTCAAGATATACATAGGATCCATACTTCTGAACTGAAATTTGCTGTTTAAATTGGATTTGAGGGCTGAAAATATTATCATATGAGTTTGCATGAATAGATAACTACAGTGTGTGTAAGTACAATATTTCCCGCATATTATTGTGGCATTGAACTATGACGAGTTCCCCTGTATAATTCAGGACAACAATTGTGGTGCTATATCCTAATATGCACACAACAATGCATTACTTTATACTTGTTTGTTTGCAACCAAGAAAAATGGCGTAGGTGTCCTTTGGTCTGACTCAAGCATAGTACGTTATTTAGTGGTAAAGGAGTTTGCCCTGTGTATCATGCGCTAATAACAGATGGAGTCAGTGAATTATAGCGCGCTCTTTATGCCTAACAGACCTTTGGTATTTGCTGTTCAGGGTAAGAGTGCATTCTTTGGGTCACATGAGTTGTATCTATTTTCTCTTATCCAGCAACCAGAAATTCCTGTATTGACATTTTCATAAAGCGATAAACCGCAGATTTCGACATAGGCCTACTATAAAGCACAAACTCGAATGTCAAATAAAGGTGTGTTTCTCACAAACAGCATTTCCGCTATTTACAGATGTACAAATCAAAACAGAATGCGAAATCGTAAAACCCAGTGACTATACTCTGGCGTACTGGTTAAGGAAGACAATTGAGTCGCAATGGGATCTTCATCACATACCAGAAATGGTGGCTCCCGTGACCGAACCACACAAATTAGTGAAGAATAAAAATGAGAATAAATGGAAAACATGATAGGCCTGAATAGCAATGCATTCCCGCCGGTTTATAGGTTGTTCTCTTTTCGTTAAACTAGAACCCTGATTCCGATGGCGTGAATAGAAACACGTGAGGTGTGATGGGGAAATCTTGACGGTTGGCGGGAAGCATGGTGAGCATGAGTTGAAGTGAGGAAAGTCTTGCCAGTCGATAAAGACGCCTGAAACTGACTCATCCTTCTTTTTCGCTCATAATTCTAGAAATATGAGCTCAGCAGCAGCATAATGATGTAGTTTGGTAATAAAACACACGTCCCCGTGCAATAACGTATGCTTGGGTGATACATGGAGGTAGCTTGTGCACTGCATGTTGGTACTCACCAAGCTTTTATGATGCTGTAGCCTGCCAATTAGACAGCTATTGTTATCGTAGCTCTCAAGACGTATTAATTCCTTGATAATGGCGCATAAAGAAGATAAACACCGGATCAAGCATCTGTCTTGTATCTTGTAGTAAATTGCACAGTTATATTTGAGCAACTGACAGTACTGCCGAGATAGGTCCTCAAAAGCTTAGCTATATACGACTCACAATATTCACTTTCAATTCACTTCTGCGGAGCTGTTGCATGAAAGCTCAAATAGAAAGAAAGGATTAGGCCTAACTGGACGATCCATTCTGAACGTAAAATCACAACAAAAACCTCACGAAACTGGACAATACCAAGCAAACACACATAAGGAAATCTGCTGCTGAAAACCTGTGGCTTACTCTACAGCGAAGAAAGACGGCCTCTTCACAGAGCGCTGTAGTACAATGTTGCACACGGTGTAGCAAACGATCGATGTTTGCCAATTATTTCATAATCGCCTTGAACCTGCTCAACGATGATAGGCTCATTTCAGGCTCCAGAAAATTGTAAATAATTACGGAGGGAGAACTAAATTGTACCATGAAGCGCAAGCGTACCCTCGTTTGTTAAACAAAACAAAACCACCCCCCCCCCCAAATTGAAGCAGAAGTGGGCTTTTCATAGTTTGATGTGTTTCCTTCGAAGCATGTACATCATTACATTTTTTTTTTTTTTTTTTGGGGGGGGGGGGGTAATAAATTATATCGAGTACCTGATTTCATTTGAGAAATTATGATTTAGAAAACTTGATCAAATCCGAGGATAAAGTAGATGTAGGCCTATGTCCGATGGCTAGACAAGGTGATGTGCTACTTTTGACGCCTATAGTGCATACTTAAGATTGAATCGTGATAGGCTGCACCAGATAAGTACAATTAACACTGCATATCATTCGCATTTGTAAAATATTCAATGGATTCAACAATCTTTCATTAGCGAATATACCTTCACTCTATATGTACCGAATTGTTTTTATCAGTTCATTCATACAATCAACGATTTCCTAAGTAAATTTGTGATCTATAGTCAAAATACTGTTTTCCACGGTATAGTGGTGCATCAATACAGGCATCAAGGAGGGAGGTTGAATATCAGTAAACTCAGCAGAGTTGTATATGCACTGATATCCATCTCTGTGCCTAATGGCAGACCGTAAGATGTTAGTCTATAGCATTTAGGTTCTCTTGGGCTTCCAGTGCGATTTCAATTCACGTTGATTTCGGTTTTGATAATTAGAGTAAAATCAAACGAACAGAATGGTCGAGGTTTCAGCAATATCGAAACTAAAATGAGGATGTTTTACATGGTTTCATAAAACGGGAATATCAGTCAGCCACTATGCAAAATTAGCAAATGCAAAGTCCTAAAGTTTACCTCCTTTGTCTTAGAAATAAAACCGAATCGAACTGAATTTAATCGGGGGAAAATAAACTCAATTTTGTTGTTGTCGCTTGAACTTATTACATCGACCATTTTAGCATACATGTAACACTTGTGCTGCGAAATTCCCCTCTTGCTGCAACAAAGGAATATGTGCCAAAGAAAATAAGAGCATTTTGAAAATGCAGTGACCCAAAGTAATGCAAGGCAAGAATTGGAAGATTCGTCCTCGCAGAAACGTTTTGTTATGAGTCAGCCTGCGTGTTTCATTTGAGCTCGTGCAGACAAAGAATTACTTCATATTAAAGTGAGATTGTTTTTTTTTTTCCTCTCCACAATAGAAAACGTGAGTGATGTGGGGAAACTTGTTAAGTTCCGCTCAATACGGTAAACGTAGACTACAGGAGTCCACATACCCTATAGCGATAACGGCGAATCTTGAACCAAAATCTCACTGGGACTGCTTAACCCCTTGTGTGCTTTGGTGCCAATTGACATAGAAAACCCTATGATGTTGTACACACTGTCCACAGTCCCTGATACAGAAAGGGGTATCACGACAACGCTCCTTGGTAGTTTTAGTTTGACACTCCATCTTTCTACGCATGTAAAACTTTTTTTGTTCTTTTTTAATAATTAACACCTTTCTTAGTTAAACACGGCTACAAAACTCTAAATTTTGTGAAATCAAGCAGTATAATAAAAGCGACCTAACAAAATAAAATGTATAATCTGAGCTGAGCTGAGGGTTGACCACAACGATCATGATGCCATATTGGCAGTCACATGATTTTTATGGTTTCACAGAGGATGCTGCGTGATGGTACTGTAATCCGTCATACCTTTTATCTCAATTTATTCATGCCTCCGTATAGTGTCAGAATTGACTTTGATATAGGGCCTACATGGATTCAGTACAGTTTAGAAATATATATGTTTCGAAAATGCCGATTCAATGGCCATAAGATACGACCTCACATCAAATTATTGTACTTGGGAGCACTGTGCCATCACGTCGAAGAGAATATATTCTAACATTTAGTTTTAATCATGATGAATCCCATCTAACAAACTTCATATGAGAACGTGCACCTCATCTTTAGTACAGGATTTACCATCATCACTATAGTAAACCATAAGAGTAGGATTATACCCACTTGACCGCCTCTTTCTCATTTTCCTCTCCGCTAATCTCACGCAGTCCTGATAGTCGATCGTACACGACGCCGACAACGAGACTGGGAAACAAATTACTGACGATCAGCAACCAGGTCGCAAAGTTTTCCATGGTGGATCTCCCTTCTTCTTCGGTTTCTCCGTCATCGGACTCGATGTCGCCTTTCCAGCCTGAAGCATCCCCAGTCGCCGACACATCATCGCCCATGCTGGCTTCAACATAGCTGCAATTCTCGTCACATCTAGATAATGTTCTTCGCTGGTATTCAAATGACTTGTACAGACAGTTTACATCTCGACTCTATAACTTCTGACTCGCCGTAGCAACCGTCTGGGAGGTAGTTGTCAGATCATTTAGGTCCTATTTGTCAATTCGCTGGACAGGTAACTTGATGGATGGTTTGTAATTCCTATTCGATGGGTATACTTTGTTGGCGTGACATTTTCGTATTGTTTTGTTTGAAATAACCAAGGATGGACACTCATAAGTCTCGAAAGTATTCCAACCAGTAGAAGTACTGTAGCTTGCTATGTGCATTACTGACACAAAGTTGAAAATGTTCAACTTTTTGAAAAAAAAAAAAACCAAATTGAGAAATCATTAATTTTGAATCACGTTGGCCTTATTATCACAAACTGAATCCACTTTCCTCCTTGGCGGTATGGGTGCCATTTAGAGTTTTATGCAAATTCTCTGAAAACGGATTTACAGAAATCTTAAAAATATATCTTTAAAAAATCAGTTTACAAGGGCTTAGAATATTAAGTGGGCAAACTCATCATTTTGACGAAATGAGCAATGTCTTTGAAATCAAAGCAAGGGCCTTGACATTCAATACATTGATTTTAAAGTAAACGTCTTCGATGGACTTTGAGAGGCAAACTTTTATAGGAGTTCATCGTTGTCCAGGCCTCTGCGTCCAGGTAGTTGGAATACAGCGCAAGACTCGTCAACTCGCCTCCCGTGGCAGCTTAGCAATGGGTTAATGATTAACAAATCCCAATAAGACCTATATTTACATCTACTAATCGCGTACTTCGCATTCCATTCTACAAAGTAAGATATAGTAACACGGGAACCCCACCCGGTCAAACCTTAGCTGGGCGCAAGTCGTGAGCTCACTCGTTAATTATTTAGGTCACATTGTTTCTCGAAAGGTAAGTTCCACTCAGATTCAAGCTGGCTCGAATGGAAAGAATGAAATCTGACGAAAAGGAGAGTAACGTTTTTTGTTTTTTTTTAACTCGGGACAAAATAATATAAGGAAGGCATGGTGTTTATACGTTTAACACTTTCTGTGCCAGGTATTTTGGACAGAGTGTATAATGTTATAAGGTTTTCTGTGCCCTTTTATTCGACACTTAAAACACAAAAAGGTTAACATTTATGTTTGAGAAACGATAATATCAGTAAACTGTTGCAATCATAACGTGTTTTTGTTTTTGAAGACATACATAATTATGAAATGAGGAGACATTACTTGTTTGTACAAAGACTGAATAACACACAATAAGAGCTTTTCGTCAAGAAAGAAATGGAGTTGATATCATTTTGCATGCATGGTATGGGAGACTAGCAATACGACATCATCATTATATGTAATTTGCATTATTGTAAAATTCCATGGCTTTCTCATCTCAACTAAAACTATACCATCCCTTTAATGTGGGGTTACCTTTCACGTGTGAAACTGTATACGGGCAAGTTTGTTGATTGCAAATGGCTGAAAAACATATCATTCTTCTCGTGCAAAGATGGGACAGTCACGAGGAATCGCTCAGGAATCAAACCAAGTTTAAAAGAAGACCATACACGACGATAAATCAAGTCTGCAGACGTCAAGGAATGCCATTAACACTATAACGGCAAATAATTGGTTCAAGCACCTGACAATCTCGCATTGTTAACACGTCTGGAGTTCCATGTCATACAGAGGCAAATTCGCAGGAAAATCCCTAAAATGGCGCCATAAGAAGGCTGCAACAAGATATAAAAAATCATCTTCTGGGGGATGATTTTGCTTCTTTACTTCCTCCTCAATAGAGTGCCGAGGTGATGATGTCGAAGTCTTTTGTTATAGCTGGGGCTGGAACCAGGTGCGCGCATAAACACTTGGCCCAGGCGAGGTTGCTTAGAACCAGTTTCCATGGTGATGAAGGGCTATGACATCATACTTTGGTACTTCATTGCTGAGTAATTACAACTTACAGTGATTTGAAGACGAGGGTGTAGATAATTCTTCTTGAGAATTCGCTTTCAAAAAGAGAAGATTTAGTGAAGTCAACTCGAATATGGAGTGGAATTTCAATATTGACCCGTTTAGAAGTGAGTGCCTATTTCTAAATCGAGTGCAAAGGCGATGTTAATAAACTTCTCAAAGCCACTTGATATATCGCAAGTCGGCCTTCGATCAAGACATTGGCTAAGTCGAACAAAAATTCTAATCCCGGATGGATATAATATATGTTAGTTATGTCGTGTAAGTCGAAATTCACGTAAGTCGAATAATATTCACGGGTCCCTTTGGATCTGACTTTTTAGGCGAGGTTGACTTTATCTTCCAACTTAATCAATTTCTTCCGGAAACACGATAGGTTTGGTCCCAGATCTGTGGGGATTTAAAATTTAGTGACAACTGAGTTAACCTATGAAATAATGTCCAAATTGAAAAACAAAATATGAGTAAATTGATTTATACTTGAATGCTGTCTATCTTTCAAAGACACTGAGATTCATCAAAGGCAAACTCTAGCACGGCTATAATACTAGTACTATAAGAGTAAACAGATTTTGGTCAATATTGACTGAAGATGACTCTTTAGTGATTGATATATGCGATAAGAATGGATGATCTGCATGTGTTGTGACGCGGTCTGTGGTGTGATGACTTCAAGAAACACCCCTTAAAAACATGGTACATATAGAATATCTGTGTGACAGATGTACCACCATACTAGTTAAGCCACACAAAGCATTCCACTTTGTAGTTACGCTGACATTAATTATTCTGCAAAAAACAAAAAATTGTTAACAAGTTGGAAAGAGCTTGCAAAGATGGCGCGTAACATCTGACCTTACTTGCTTGCATGTGATAAGTCATATAAACAACCACGTTACTTGGACGGTGCTTGGAGTATGTATGGGAACTTCTATAAAGGCAGTCATGCGCTTGTGGTTATTATGTTGATATTTTATAGGCCCCTCTACCCTTTTGCAGCTATAATTGAAAACCGCTGCGACAATTTTGATTTTGCCAATTTCGACATGCACATTGTTGGTGCGTCAACGTCATGCTAAGTTCTGTCCCTTGCAATCAGCGTTCTCATAATTGAGTAAAACGGGAACCAGAGAGAGAGAGAGAGAGAGAGAGAGAGAGGGGGAGAGGGCATGTTCTATTTTATTTCAATCAACATGCTGCGAATTCTGCATAAATCCGAATGTCTACTCCCAAACAGTGTTGGGATATCACATTAAAATGCACATAAATCAAGACTCCTTGAGATGATCGTCGTAAAGTATACCTTCACGACCAAAATTTGTCGCTTCGATGAGCAGTGCGATTCACATTATACCCTCATAAAAAATGAAATCATTATAGTTTTATCCCCACATAGGATCCATCTCCAGGTTCGTACTTTCCAAGATCAACCGTTCTCTAGGGAAGGCTTTGGAATTTTGCTTTCATATGCTGTTGGTCCACACAATTCAGACTATTGTCCCTTCGGCAAACAAATATGCAGAGCATCAAGATGTCACTGCATATTGAAATTCTATCCGACACCGAAACGAAGCATACCATGGTTTAGCTTAGGTTACACTCCATCCCACTTGGAAAAAAAAGAATCCCTTACATTTTGTTCCTTTCCTCCATTTTTGTAAGTATTTAGCAGTAATGAGCAAAATAAAAAAACACACAACAATATCAGCATTTTGATAGTCATTATCAAAGTGCCCCCTCCCATTTTATGAGAATAGAATGTGACGATGTCGATGTAACGCATTTTTTTTTCTCACAGTGGTGATAACTACACTCGCGACCTATCTAATATACAGCGTATACGCCATGGGGCTAAACCAGAATATACATAAATAGACATAATAACAAAAGGAGTGGCTTAGTTTAATAATAACTGGAGAAAACATTCATGCCAGACTACACGTTCAAAGCAAAAAACGCAAAAAAAAAAAAATGGAGCGGAAAATAAGGAGGTATAATGGCCCCAGCTGTTTGGGAGTGAAAACAAGTTTGCTGGCAGTACCTGAAGTATTTGTCGTTAAGAATTGCATTCAAAGTACAGACACTCCCTTTGCTGAGTAACTAAAGAGTCCGTTGCTCTCAAAGTAAAAAGCACTTAAAATCCATTTCTCGATGTATAGGAATGGTGGTTCGAAGGCATTGTAACATTGATCGGTGATTGTATTCATGCTCTGTGAGACTCCGCCAGTTTAGCGTCATTCCTACGACTCCGGAAAATCAACAATCCCGATAACGAAAGCCCCTATGCCTGGATCATATTTTCTCTTAACTTTGTTGACTGGCCCAACACTCGTTCGTTATGGTGACCCTCGCACGCTGTGCCAAGGAAGATGGAAAGATCCACACCCCTCGTACACCACAAACCTTTACAAATGGTTTACGCTGCTGACTTTTGACCAACAAGATTTATCACTCATCGGTCCCGTAATGCTTCCATATCTTCTGCCACACCAACCAACCTCTTGTCTAATCCAACTCGCAAGATAATCCGAGGACTTTCATTTCACAATTCCTACCTACTTTCTTCCTCTCTTCTCTTCACTGGAATTTAGCATCCTCTTCGGATCTGTAATGAACCCACACTACTTTCAAAATCCCGCCAATGACGTATTATCTCTTTTTACAAAAATACTGCAGCAGCAACATATTATTATCATATCTAACTGCCAGAACCATAAAAATTGAAATACATCAATTTGAATTGATTGCATGATACAAAAGCTGCATCATTTTGGTAATCCCTCGAAAAGAGTCGAAATTATATTCCCAAGTTGACTTCTTTTGGGTTTACGTCAGGTTTTTATAGCTCCTGACCATGAGCAACGGTAACTAGGGAGTGCAGGGACGAACACCGTAAACACATAGGGATTTCACTAGCTAAGTCGGTAGGATCACTGATCCTGCAATTCGGAGGTCTCTGATTCGAATCCATTTGGATTCCTATTCTCTTTGTTCATTTTCATTTTAAACATTATGATTGGGGCATTCCTGCGTCGGATTTTCGTACTTAATCAACATGACGCATTGCAAAGTATAGACTATCATCAAAACTGTTAACGTGTCTGCTAAGCCTGTCAGAACTGTGAATGATCTCATCAGATGAACAAGAGTAAAAGCGCAATATAGTATTCAGTGTGAACTAGGCCGGGCTATTTAGGTAGATCATAGAGCCGGGGGGGGGGGGGGGGGCCTACCAGGCCCCCCTCCAGATCTCGACCGTCGATAGCGCGATCGCGACGAAAATTGGCACACACATTGCCTATGATGTAATCTAGAGTACCACGAAGTTAAATTAAAAAGAAATATATGATTTATGCTAAATTATGCTAATCTATGCATAATGATGCATGAAATCAGACAATTTAGTATAAATCACTAAATAAAGCTCAAAATGGGCACATTATTTGAGTAAATATTCTTTTTAGTGTCCTGAGCAAATATAAGAGAAAAAAAATTGTACCATCAGAAAAAAAAATTTTAAGTATTTTATTGTTTTTTAATTTCTTATGTATTTCTTTGTTTTTTCGACTTTATGTTTTTCATTGTTTTTTCGATGAAACTTGTCCGCGACATTGTTTCGAACAAGAAAATATGTTATTAATTGATTTTAATCAATAAAACCCCAAAATAATCATGCTTTTATGAAATTTGCCTGTTAAAGGGAAGGTAAACCCAATGAGCAATGTGGATTGAGTGAAAGCAGCAACAGTAGTAGAACACATCAGTGAAAGTTTGAGGAAAATCGGACAATCGATGCAAAAGTTATGAATTTTTAAAGTTTTGGTGTTGGAACCGCTGGATGAGGAGACTACTACAGGATATGACGTATTAGTGGACAACAATACAAAGAAAATATAAAGGAAATTCAACAAAAATTCACTTTTCTAGAATTATGAAAGAGCAATGGACCAACCTCTTTCAGAAAGCAGGGGGAATAATTGCTACCCTTAACATATGTCAATATCAAGTTGATGGAATTTGTAACTTTTATGAAAAATGGATTTTTGTAGAATTTTCCTTATGTTTTCTTGGTATTGTTGTCCACTCATACGTCATAACCGCTAGTAGTCTCCTCATCCAGCGGTTCCACAACCAAAACTTTAAAAATTCATAACTTTTGCATCGATTGTCCGATTTTCTTCAAACTTTCACTGATGCGTTCTACTAATGTTGCTGCTTTCACTCAATCCACATTGCTCTTGGGGTTTATCTTCCCTTTAAGCACAGTTTGCATTGAAATTGTACACGAATTCACGTTTTTGAGCAATTTTTGGTCTGACATGCACGTACATATTTATGCGCAACTTCGGAACCGCGCACCCGGGCATTGCAAATTTGGTGTCAAAAGATGCGGGAGACTCGAAAGAAAAAAGTCATGAAACGTCGCGGCGATAGCTTTTCGCGTTAGCGATACATCGCGCAAAACGTCAAGGGGGGGGGGGGGCCTCGGAGGCCCCCCCCCCCCCCCCCGGCCTAGTTAGGGTTAAGTACCGATTGTAAACCATCTTTTCCTAGCCGTCCTTCCTGAAGTAATCTAAAGGAGGTCTTGGATATCGCTACATTGGCTGTATTAGTCTAATTTACAGAGTTGATCACAACAAGTCAAAGCACAATCAAGCGTTTCATTCATCACAATAAGAATAAGAATACCTCTTTGAATACTACAGTACACCAAATTAGTGTTTATTGTATGTTTGCTTCTGGGGAGGGTATAACAGCTGCTCGGCGAATCATATCGCGGAATTCTTAAAGTTCACTGGTACCAAATCACAAAATATTCACCTCATGGCTTCGGACTCACCGTCCAAGCTTAGGGTAAATTCTTGCTCGACGAGTTGGGAAGTACTGTACGAAGTTATAACCACTGAAGCCTGTTGGTTTGCAAGCATTATTCACCCAATCAGCACGCGAAAGAATATCAATGCCAGTAGGATGACGTGATGGAATGCTCCAGTATCCTATAATAGTGATACATGGTTGAACTTCATATACGACAAACAATGTATTGTGGAGTCTTCGTGATGCGAGAAGATGCTGAGGTGCGCAGCTGTTTGCAACTTCGATTTGGGGGACAGAATAAAAGGAGTATGTTAGAGTTGATCTACAAACTTGGGTCATAAGGCCTTCCTCTGCCATGAAATATGAGCGTGGTCCCAGAGAAGAAATCCCCTGCCCTCGCATGTCAATATCAGTTACAGTTCTCTCTTCCATGTCTTCATAGTATACGATCGGTGAGAGCTGCAGATTTTACTCAATTAACCAGAATACCACACTTACACGTGAACAATGATTGCGAGAAAAGTAACCCGTTTGGGTACCATATGATTCAATCATAAAACTAATAAAGCTTGAGGATCATCTCAAACTCTCCAACTTCTGAAAGCTACGTTACACGTTTTTGTTTGTTTGTTTGTTTGTTTGTTTTGTTTAGCGTTTTATCACTCAAAATGACACGCACTTTATGAAGCCACGACGAAGTAAATAAAATCCCGAGGAATTTGAAAAACTCTTTCCAGCCAAACAAAAGGCCACACAGCAATGATGTCTTTGGAGCACAATCCATTTTTGCAAATTTATATATTTTCAAAAGAAATTTTGTCAGAATGTGGCGTTTGCTATCAGAATCAGATCTAGCTAAAAGTCTTGATTTCATTTTGTTTTTGCAGTTTCGAATTTGCGTCAAATCTTGCAGGAATCTCCATTCCGTCAGATGTGTGGTAGAAGTTCAACCTAACTCCTTGAGGCAAATCATTACTAGAGTTCGGATATTGAATGACATGTTGGTGCCTCCCATAGGCGCGCAGTGATAACAGTTTTCATGAGCCCGGGTTCTGTTCCTCACCTCACAGATGTCATTGCGGAATCTTATCTTACCACCGTTGCATGTCAGAGCAATACATTGTACCACCTAAATTTACCCACCATGCAACCCCGTTTACTTACTGATTATTTCCCACTTATGATAATCACCCAGCATTCGTCGCAACGAAAAGACATTTCGCTTATCTCATCGGGAATTCGTTATTCTCCCTGGGCAAGACAAACAAGTCTATTTGATTCGTTCAACACAGTGAATTTACATTAACCGTGGTTTCGCTATAATCTCTTCACCCTACATGATTATTGTTCGTTTGTTGTTGTTGTTGTTGTTGTTGTTGTTTTGCTTTTGTTGTTGTTTTTTTTTAGATTCAACAGCATTATCATGCCATCTTCGGTTTCTGTAACTGATCTTGTGTTACCTTCATTGTGCAAATTGTCACAAAGAACCGGTGAGATATGCATGTAGTCTATCGATAGTTATCTTCATTAGATGACTCATACGTTCTGCCAAAGACGTAAATATTATGTGATACGTGATATTGCAATTGTCTTCCCAGTAACGGAGATCGTAGAGAATCTATTAGAGCTACAAGTCTCGGACCTGACCGCACAAGAAAGTAATACTCCCTGAGAATTCGACATTTCAGGCATGATCCGACTTCGGGAAGCAGTAAAATAATACCGAGATCAGAACATTCCAGGGTAAAATTCTGCTTTTACAGGCACTGAATATCAATATAACCATAAACAGTCCATCATCTTGCGTTCAACCATGGAGGTATACTAGGCGAGCTCCGTGGTTCAACCATATTAACATGACGCCATACATATTATAAATCCACCATGAAGATTAATTTCGCGTGATGTGTTTGAACACTATATTATCTACACATCACAGGAAACAGGCAGTTCCGAACACGTCATGATCACTATTTATGACATCATGAATGTTAATTTGCCTTAACCAGTGCTCGATGCATCTCTGGTTTGAGAAACGAGATGTTACAGACAAGATCGTTATCTGGAAGAGTCAATAACTATATTACCTCAGCAACGCCATTCCTGAGTTACTCAGCACTCGCTTATATGCCATAGATGTACCCTAAAACACTTAAATCACGTCATTATAATATGCGGGGGAAGGAACTCTATACAGGTTCAAATCTGCGGGAAGTATGACAGAGATTCGTAAACTCTTCTTTCAACAAATCCACTGACAAGAAAGTGCTGTAGTCTCTACACTCTTCAATTGAAATTATGGTAAAACAGGAGTAGCAACAATCATAAACCAATGAGCTTCAAACTACATTGCCACATGATTGCGAAGAGCTGATAGCGCACTTTAATACAGGACATGAAATGCTCACAGTTTGTATACTTCAGTTTAGTCTACATAATCAGCTTCACTGTCCCAGCGAACATGATGAAAGGGATAGCTATATCCTTTCCTGTTAATTGCACTGTATTTCAGTAAGTGGTCGCGAATTACGTAATCCTCCGTTCAAATTTTCTGACATTTCGTGTAAAGGACGTTTCTCCTTTATAGTCTAAAACGACAATGCAAATAACATTTCCGTAGACAAACAAACTGTCCCCTGATCATTTTATAAATGCGATATGAAGTTATATCTTCCGTTAAACGTCATTGTTCGGGATCATTATCTCCTCAGAGGAAAAAAAAAAGAATATGCGTTTTCATAATCAGGTATTCAATAAAACATACATGCTTGAAAGTCTTTTTTGGAACCAACGTTTAAAACAAACTGTCTTGGTACCGATTATTTAAATTTCTGTTTTTATTCAGCGCATCGAATATCAATGGCGATCACTTCGAAAGACGAGCTATATACTAGGGCGGTCCAAATTCAAACTCTAAACGCGTTCTTCGTCGAATCTGGTTTACATTCATCCCGGCAAATATCCACTGCCAGCACTTTGAAAAAACAAAAACAAAAAACACTTTCAAGCGTCTGTAGATCTTACCAGCCAGCAGTGTAATTTGGGACTAAAAATACACCCACAGCAGTCAGTCGATGGAAAAAAAAAAGTATGGTGCAAAAAGAATCATGGCTTTAGCTCAAACTGCTCAACTGTTTCATCCTTAGACCTACATACATTACATTTACATGATGTCCACCCCTTTAACACCCTTTTTCGAAATGCGAGGTAAATCAGAGGGCAGCCCAACCTTGGCAACCTCTATTGTCTCCAACTCACAAACTGTAACAGCTGCTGCAACCGTGTTGTCTTAATCATAAAAGCATGTAAGTGTAGTACATTTGTATACGTTATTCGCCAAGGTGTTGGCTATATGAATATGTCTCGCTCTTTTCTAGGAACATGGGCGCTGGTTATGTCATGAGTGGCCCTATAGACATGCGAATTAAGACTTGAATCAAACAGGTATTGACATCATTATGATTTTATCTCTGTGAAACCGCTTCCAATATTAAAAAGCAGATTTATCCCTCACCCCACCCCACACATGCATGCCTTATAACACCAGAGAGGTGATTCACCTCCCTGTATGATAACACCAATACAAGTTACATGTATATATCTAGTAGCATAATATATAGGAGCCACATGGAGAAGATGTAGGTAGCCATGATCAAATTAAACTGTGCCAAAACAACTTAAATTTGAGCTACGGGGGGGGGGGGGGGGGGATAGCTTGAATGTCGCGATGTCAGATCTGCCCTTTTGACAACTGTTGAGTTTGAAAGTCCACGGAGGCCAGTTTCTCCACGAGAGAGACGGCTCTCCCTTGTAGGCGCGGAAGAAAGGGAGAGAATACGGGAGTGGCGCAGGAACCTCGGAACTCCGACAATAATTGGACGCAGTTTGTAGGAAGAGACTTCGGTAAATTTACTGAGGCATAAGAATAGAATACGTCGGGAAAGACGAGACACCGCATGTTAGTAGTGAAGCTTACCCGTTCGTGGCCGCATAGCTCAGCGCCCAAGTGGCAAACATCCCCGTGATAATGGCTACGAAGCCAAAGAGGGCGAAGAGTGAATCGAGCATAGCACCGAGTAGACATATCTTGTACACTGCACCACCCGGCATGTCATATTGACGAAGACGATCTTCGATTCCCGACATCTGTTGTGTTATTTGCTCTAGCCTTTGTTTCAGCTTACAACTGATTGTTTTCCGCTCGCTTTGTATCTGTTTACATGCTACTCACGCGCGAACTCTTGCAGACAGCAGCGATCAACATCTCCCTCACATGTAGTCATATCGATAGTGGTTTGCAATCGGTGTCACTGTCTTCCTGTCCGCTGATGTGAGTGATGAAGTGACAAAAAGGATTAGGTAATAATATGTAGCTAGGCGTCGCTGGGATGGACGGCTCTCGCTCCATGTAGGCAACCTACGCAGATGATGACAAAACGAAATCATCGTGATCCTTACCAGTCCTAAGACTAGCTGTACTGGAAGGTCTCCTGCATATCCTGGCAGAATCGATATTGATTAACAAGCCCTCGAAATCACCACCACATAAAGAATGGAGTAAATAATGTGTGGCGTTCTTGTTTTGAGGCTAAGAACGTCCACAAGATAGAGGATGAGAGCTAGATTTCCCTTCAATCCCTAGATAGCACTTGTCTCATCACACGAGGAGATTGTCAACAGACTTTTGGACCTCTCATTCACTATGCATGTTGTTGTGAGTGCAAATGATAAGAGATTACAATATAGGCTAATACTGTCATTACTAAGTTCGCTTGACTGCATCACTAGTCTTGTAAATTGGAGGGATTTTCTTTTTCTGTGCTTCCCCTCCCTTCCAGCCGAAACATTTCACCGGACTGTATTATGGTATTCATTTTCTTACACTCGATCTATTTCCACTCCACAACTTGAAGAAAAACGTTCGCAGTCTCTTTATGTGTGTCCTATTTTCTTGGTCTCTCTTTTTTTTTTTTTTTTTTTGGGGGGGGGGGTAGGGTCATGGGTGAGGGCAATAAGTATTTATCTGTAATGATAAAAAAAATAAACGTTTTTTTTTTTTTTCAATCTGAAATTCCGTGTTACTCTCTATTACATAACTAACACTGTTATGATGTATAAATAATTGTGAAGTGCCTAAAAGGATAAATTGCAATCATTTCGGTATACTGAATACTAGTACAATAATCTGACCCTCTAATATCATGAAAACTGTACACTGCATCATTACAAAATACAACTGGTCTCTAAAGTTTTTGTTTATATGTTTGTTTGTTTTTTCCAAATTCATGAATTTTTTCCGTAGAGATGTTTTTATGCAACAGATTGAAAAATTGCCCTACATCGACGTGTTTGTTTGTTTTAACATCCTCGAAGATTTTTTACATTCATCCTACAAGCAAGCAGCCTTCAAAATGCAAAATCTTAATTAATAATTTCTTTATTTCCACTGTTTTTTATTGGTGAGACATAGAAACAAATCATTTCACACGTAACTTTAAACCAATGGCAATCACATCAAAGGAGCTCAAGAAATCGAACGAAACCGCAACAATTGATTTCTTAAATATGTATACATAACGTGGTATTATAGCAATTTGGATTATTTCAAATGGAATCACTACCATTTACATTCCATAGTACTAACAAAAATTACATGATAACCTATTATTTATAATTTATGATTTATCTCTTCAAATCAAACATAAAATCAAATGTAAGCCTTGAATACAATTACCTCCTACTGGTTGAAAATCAGTTCGCATACCGGTATCTATACGATTGAACAAGCACGGTGTTTCACCTATTCATTTAGCCCCTGGGAGGTAATTTTTTTTTTTTTTTTTAATTGTGAAAAATATATGCTTGGCCCCAGTAAGTGCTATACTATATGACCACTACAGGAAAAAGTTGCTCGGAGTGATTATCGTTGTCCATTTGCTTTTATAAAGTGATGTAAAACAGATAAAACAACATGATAAGTTCAGAGTGTACATGTGCACAGGCATTTCGTTTTGCCTAACACGTGATTTGGCTAATGAGCAGTCATTAGTGAAGTATAATGACAGATCATTAGCATTTTACGTCACGATGTTGGCCGGACGAGATTTTATCGTTTGAGGGTGATTTATCAGACGCCCAGATCAAAACGACAAGTGTACTCAAGTATTCTTCATCATTTTGTTCGTCTTCTTATGTAGCCATCTATCCTTTCTCTTCCTCTCCTTGTGTAGTCTTTCTCTCTCCCGCTCTCTTTCCGCCTTTCTATCATCTATCTAGCTATCTATCAATCGAAATCCCTCCATGTTCTTCTCTTCCTTTCTATTTCATACAATGTAAGCACGTGCGCACACAATGTATACACGTGCGCACAAGAAAGTCGATTCTTGTAAAGATAACACAAGTCGTCATGTCATAATCATCAAATAGTCATGTATAGAGACTTTTTGACATGACTATTAAAGGTACTGTTTACCATTGGGAGCAAATGTTCGAGATATCACATTTGGTGCATTTGTGTAGGTCAGTTGTATCACAAAACGTTCTACTGTATAAAAATTTCGAAATAAAGTCTAAGATATAAAATTTTATAAAGAGATATCATTATTGTTCTCAATAAATTATAACTGTAGACGGTTTAGTCTAGAAACGTTTCAATTATAAATATTGTTCATATTTTGTATCTGTAACCATACGTAACATTGATTATACTGATTGAAAATTTTACATTGTTTGTTTTATCCCTGATTCACATTTTAGAACTACAATGTATTTTGAAGCACCAAGGCTAGGTGTTTGTTTCATCTGCAAATGATAAATGATGCCTTTAAGTAGATGGCATTACTGACTGAGAAGTGTGATCTACTAGAGGTACCACCGGCAGGATATCGTCTGATGTTGATAACAAATAGAGCAGGTTGAAAAAATTTCATGAAAGATATCAGTCATGTCTTTATTTCCATTTTTGAGAGGCTTTGGATTGTTGGCATGAGATTTAAAACAAGATGCAAGTGGAAATAGCCTACAAATAATGTACAAGTGTAACTTCCAAAAACAGACACCCCATAGCATACCCTACATGCATATTACTACAAAAAAAAAATTTATTATCATTGTGTGAACCAAAAATAGACAAAGGTCAAGCGCTTTTGTCTGATGAAAAGTTGACCTAACGGAATCCTAAGTCGTTTGACCGTTGTTCATTCGCAATGCGTGACCCATGGTCCATATTATAATTGCCCCTCCCCGGGATCCCCAACGATGTACCCACTTTAGTCTCTATAGAGAACTACAAATAACTTATAAATACGTTTGTAGCTTCATAATTGTTACCAAAAGGTGTTCGAAGTAGCAGGCATTCGTTGTGTGAGCCATGTACATTGTTGACAACAACTGTGCCGAACAAAGGGACACAGTAAGCCATTGTGTACAGGGGCAAACCTGTCGCAATCCTAGGCAGCGATGTAAGAAATCAAATTTATTGAATGCCGGAAGAAAGGGTTTACAGTGCTTCCCATTCATCATACAGCTCTACTTTACAGTGGAGTTTCCCCCTCAGAAGGCATGCTAAGCAAGAAGATGGATATTATATTTAGTGCATGGCGTGTGTGTTTATGCGGTTGATACCAACGTAGATCGATTGTGTACCTACCCATTGTCGGCCGTCCCCTCTTCCTCGTTACCTCCACTCAGTCGCCTCCACACGTACGCCCCTATAGAACTCGGAGAGAACATGGTGGGTACCAGGGTAGGTAGCTAGAGGTCGCGGGCGGCCCGGGTGCCTGTTCGAGATGATGGAGGGAGAAATCAATCCCTTTCAGCTCTTAGAGTGTCGGCAGTCGATGGGGCATGGTGACAATACACTGCTCCATCGAGGATAAGGAAGTAGATGCTTCTGCTTTCCACGAGCCAATGTGTCGATCTTTAGTGCTGTATTGAGTCACAAGGAATCCCCTAAAATATGAGAATTTCTCCCGGCAATAAATCACCGACCGATTTGTAAACGCGGTGGTGAGAAAATGTCCCGTCGCTTGATGCAGATGATGCAGTAGCCCGGAGATGAATGTTCCCGGGTCCAGTGATGTGCATTTGACCTAGACCACAGGTGCAGCGCGAGCAGTGATGTTGATTGTCTTTATTACTTCATTGTTTGAAGTATCCTTAAAAAATAGGTCTCACAAGTCCACGTTTACCGGAACTTTATGTCACAGTTTGTGAAAACTTCGGTGTATAGAGGAGAGATAGCTATATGCATACATGTATGATATTTGTCCTATTGGCTCAGCGCAGAGCGACAACGGTGATGCCAGAAGACGACAATAAAAATTCCTGACAAAACACTTCAAAACTCACACCACTATTCTGATTCGACGGAGTTATAAACTAGAGTTAACCTACTTTGTTCCCGATCTATCGTTTTACAATGTTAATTTTGCAGATCAGGTATGCAAACAACTTGCATGCATGCATCATAAAAATTGTCGCGATGCGGAATCGGCAGTGACGTGCTTCCTCAAGGCTGTTTCGATCCCTGCATTCACAAGTCACATGATCACTGTCTCGACGTTCCCCCAGTATCCTCGGCTGGAGTTTGTAAAAAGGTGGTGTTATGCAAATTCCAGTTTGACTTCAGATGGCAAATATAAATTGTATGATCCGCCGACGAGTTCGTGTAACACGGAGACCGCTACTGCGTAGTGATACCAATACACCAAAATGTTCTACACCCGCCCCCATCCAGTCGATAGCCCCTCGACGATTTTCCTTTGCTGATGTATTCTTTTCTGTCGGCCTTTTATGCGGCGTCACGCAGAGTGATCCCGGACAATTTGCAAACGTCTCACAGCTACCATCACGCCTCAATAAAGACTCTTATGAATACAAATGGGCGAAGGAATGTGGGTCCTTTCTTAAAGATGGAATGGGGTCTAGATATTACCCCGGAAAGAAATGCAACGCGGAATGTTTGGAACCGCTGAGCACTCCGGGGTTTTCCTCCTTGTACTTTTATTTACACTTGCTTGTAGCAAAAGATCTAAATGTACTTTAATTCCATGTAACACTTCAGGCGGTAAATGCCATGAGTATAGCTATCACCTCCGTGCTACATCTATGAACTATGAACTGAATATATTTCTGCCACTTAGTCACTCATACGGAATCCCATTGGTGTGGTAGGTAAAATTTATATGAGATAAGCATGGTAATCGTTTCGATCAGCTAATTATCAAAATCAAAATTGAATAATTGAAAGCAAAATGCTCAGAAGACTAATTTGTTCACTTTAAATCACCAATATTGAGGTTACTTCAGTCTCTAGAGACTATACGATATACATTATACAATAATTTCTTTGTCAATTTGTAATTTCAAAATACATAGAATTATTAACAACGCTCCATTCCTTTTAAAGTTTACTTTTATTAGAATGACATTTGCATGCCATGCTAATTCAAATAAAAATCAATAATCAAAAATACAAAACAGACGAGACAACCATGTAATTGCCTCAATTCTTCCATTGTTTTGTACTTGATATCATTTATATAGTTGAGTGTTACTATATAGCATACGCCCACCACCCCCCCCCCTCATGACAACTCGTCAACCCGCCAACTCAATGTGAAGAAAAGTACAGTTGTTATTCTCATAGAATCAATTTATGAAGATAAATATCGCATAATTATGAGTAATGAGACGCCATGACATTCTTACCTCTCATTTTTACACTTGACTGCGATTGACTGCAATTTTCGTGAAATAAAGTGAAACTGAATATCAATTTTCTCTTTCTTATCATTTTCTGTTTTATCATTATGAAGCATGTACTGTTCTAACTATGGGATACAGATCTATGGATTTGCGACGTATAAACTGTACTTGCAAGCCTATTTTTAGAGCTCACACGTATATGAACTGTAATTGCAAGCCTATTTTTAGAGCTACAGCATGCTTACAGAAGTGCACCTTTACAATTATTGTTTTTATTGTATTCTTCCACGAATGTTTAACAATAGTTTTACAGAGTGGCGTGGTGGCCTCCCACAGCGAGCGTCATGCCACATTGTGTTAAATTTCAGTTGGTTCTCTCCCATAGAATTATGTGACGTGCGGCAAATGCCATGGCTGCCATGATTACGTCGCACTACCGTAAGATAACACTCCACTTCACAAACTTGTTGACTGCAGGAACTTAAGTTGTGTTAAGTCAAATAATTCAAGAATAAAAAAAGTCTCAAGAAAGCCGACATTTGATAAGAAAGTTATTGCGGAATTACAAAGTTTCATATAGCTTTTGATGAACTAGTGATATCAGACGCAACCGAATATAGATATGCAAATCCGATTAGGAAGTGATGTTTTTGCTTCACAATGTTCCAGCCTGTGAGTGCGAAAGAGAACACCACATTTTGGTACATAAGCAATTTACCACCATGTACTTCTCCTTACAAGTCATTATAGCAAAATAATTACCACAATATCACAACGAATAACTTACATTTTGACGCGAATGATACGATCGTCCTTATTTTTGTGTATCAGTGTGGGACTTGTGAAGCGATAACATCATCTATACCCATGTAATTAGCGTAGGCTCATATGATTCTGAACAATACATTTTTTTTTTTTGAGAAAATAGACAAAACTGGGAATTCCCTCATCTATATATCTTAATATGCCTGACTGCGATGAAACTCTATTGTAATAATAGTTTTTTGCGCTTGATTGTTTTTTTCCCTACAATACCTCACAATTGCATTCAGAACAGTTGTGCATGTATCCAGGAGCAAGGGCGCCGGAAGCGGGGGGGGGGGGGGGGGGGGGGCAGGGGTGGCACTTGCCCCCCCCCCCCCCCCCAACCAAAATGTTGGGGGGGGGGCAAAACGAGTTTTTGCCCCCCCCCCCCCAAAGTGCCCCCTGTAACAAATAATTAATCACTGATTTAAAGACCAAAATGAACAATAAAGGCATATTTCTTGTCTAATAATGTTGTAATTTCATAACTGAAAATGCAAAATTATAATACACTAACAACATACATTATTGTATAGGTACACTAATAGTAACTTATGAGTAAATTTAGTGTATAGATGGTAGCTTCGTGTCCTCGAGTGTGCACGCTGAAACATACCTTTAGTAAACCTTACATTTTTCATTTTCTTCTTTGCTTTCTAGCAGTATAAGAATATTTTTTATTGTTCGAACGATGCGATCATGTTTTATGCTTTTAATGAGTACATTTCAGACAAATTGCAAAGTGAAAGTGGCTCGCTCGTTCTGCCCTTACTTGTAGTAAAAT
Source organism: Diadema setosum (assembly GCF_964275005.1). Lineage (NCBI taxonomy): Eukaryota > Metazoa > Echinodermata > Echinoidea > Diadematoida > Diadematidae > Diadema > Diadema setosum. The sequence continues at coordinate 8,390,034 of NC_092695.1, forward strand.
GAAAAGTTTTCATAAGTTATTATCATAGTCCTTCGCAGTGATTTCTTTTACTATGTTTAATTCCTCAGAAATTTGATTTAAAATGTTCTATAAAAGCGACTTTTATACTCTGTTTTTACAAAAAGTTCCTACCGTGGGAGGGGGTATCCCCCTCCCACACCCTCCCCCGCTCGGTCGCTTCGCTCCCTCGACGAGGATCTCACACCATCAAATAATATACCCCCGTATGTTAAGACCATAGTCATTCCAACTGATTTTTTTTTTCAATATGTAAATTCCCTAGAAATTTGCTTTAAATTCTCTATGAACGCGACTTTTATGCTCTGTTTTTACAAAAAGTCCCTACCGTGGGAGGGGGTATCCCCCTTCCCACACCCTCCCCCCGCTCGGTCGCTTCGCTCCCTCGCCGAGGATCTCGCACCATCACATTATTAATGTACTCCCGTATGTTATGATCATAGTCCTTCCAACTGATTTTTTTCAATATGTTAATTCCCTAGAAATTTGCTTTAAATTCTCTATGAACGCGACTTTTATGCTCTGTTTTTACAAAAAGTCCCTACCGTTGGAGGGGTTATCCCCCCTCCCACACCTCCCCGCGCTCGGTCGCTTCGCTCCCGCGCCGAGGATCTCACATCGTCACATAAAATTTAATGTGCCCCCGTTGAGATTTTGCCCCCCCCCAAAAAAAAAAACAAAAACAAAAAAAAAAACAGAAGTGTTCCGGCGCGCTTGTCCAGGAGTCAGTGAAACACAACACAACACACACACACACACACACACACACACACACACACACACACACACACACACACACACACACACACACACACATACACACATTTCGTTAACATGAAATCGGAAATAAGGTTAGGCATTTCAAGGCTCGTTAATGCGAAAATGAGTAAGGTTCCTTATCCGAATGTTCTAATCCGAAAATGAACAAAGTTGCGTACTAACAAACCATATTTTGTTTCCGAATTTACGAACTTTCGGAATAACAAATTTGTTTAGGGTCATCCCACTAGACCGACACCCACGAGTCATACAGCCCCGAGTTCGACATTGAAAACAGGTCCATGAGTCATACAGCTCACGAGTCATACAGCCTATATAATGAGTTCGACACTAGGCAAATAAAGCCCATGAGTTCGACACTATGGCCCGAATTCACGAAGGTGGTAGAAATGAAATCATGGTTTAAACCATGGACAAAAACCATGGAGCACCAAGCGTCGCATAAAATATTTCGTTGCGAAATTGGTCATTTTGTCGACAAAATGACCGTTTCGTTAACGAAATTATCATTTCGTGGACGAAATGTTCATTTAGTTATAAAATGTTGTCATTTCGTAACAAAATAATCATTTCATCGATGAAATGACTGATTTCGTAACGAAATATTCCATGCGACAATTGGCGCTCCATGGTTTTTGTCCATGGTTTAAACCATGGTTTCATTTGTACCACCTTCGTGAATTCGGGCCAGGTAAAAACAGCCCACGAGTTCGACAGATACAACACGGCGCGGAATGTGCCGGTCTCGTAGGCCTTGTTGGCTTAGTGTCGAACTCATGGGCTGTATGATTTGTGAGCTGTATGACTCGTGGGCTGTATGACTTGTGAGCTGTATGACTTGTGGGCTGTATGACTCGTGGGTGTCGGTCTCGTGCATGACGTGCACCCATTTGTTTGTTCAAATTTTGTTATTCAAATGCGCTCTTTTATTTAACATTGATACCTTAAGTTTACCATAATCATGAACACTTTAATATTTTGTACATTCCGCAAGTTTTGTTACATTCTCGACATATTGTATTCTTGAATGTTTCGTCATTTTTCGTCATTGACATATTGTACTAAACGCTTATATTGTAACTTTGGAGCCTTCATCATCCTGCAAGCTTTGCTTTGCTTTTTAGTAGGTTCCACATATCACATATTATTTATATGTCCTTGCACATTAGTGTAATTTCATCTCAAACTGACTGTTGTGTTGAACCTTTTTTTAATCAAATGGAATGTGAAGTTTGAATAAATATGTTGAATATGGAACGAGAATAAAAAAAAAAACTTTGTTTTTTCATTTTCGGATTAATAAACCTTTGATATAATGAACCTTAATTCAGAGCATTGTTGCCGGGTTCAAACAGGAGCACAGCAACAAGTGCATGCGAAGAGTTATCTTCTTCAGGAAAAACAAACAAATAAACAAACAAACAGAATGTTTTTAAAGTACAGAGGCTAATCTGTCCATTCATTTTCTGTTGTTTAGACATTTTAGTCATTATCATAACGCCAATTTTATTCCAAAACGGGGAAAAGAAAAGAATTAGGGGAAAAAAAGAAACTTGATAGGTATATTGCATTGCATATCACAGTCATTGACAGTACCGTGGATCCCAGATCGTAGTTTTGTCTGTTTGTTTGTACTTGACTTGTTTCATTTCGTGTTTGCTACGTCCTAAAATCACCTATAAGGGTTACCAAAATTCAACAAATGACATACTTCAAGGCACATGAATTTCTTGTTATTTATTCCAACAGATAAGTAACGACAAAACATAAGAAGTAACGAAGAACACTGTCCAAAATGCTTTAAATGCTTGACATTTCGTAGGTTTGAATTCTTTAACGTTCATCACGGTGGTGCTGATGCGAATTTGAATGCTTTTCACACGTTTATCATGTGAGATAAATCGCATGATGATGAAATTCAATTGAACGAACCAGCTAGCTTTTGAACGCTGATCTTGATAATCAGTCAAATTCACTCGAACTTATATGATGGAATGCAGCTCTGACGTACTTGGGAGAGAAAACCTATACTAGAAAAAGGAGGAGAGCTATACCGTATGTCCATTCCCCCCCTCCCAATATATATATATATATATATATATATATATATATATATATATATATATATATATATATATATATATATATATATAGTGTGATGATGCTGATATTCCTACCGCACGCCTCTGTCATCTTAAGTGAAATTATAGTTGAGACAATGTAGATAACAGAAGATGTCGCATGAAACCGGCAGAGTTGTGAAGCTTTCGACCGTGGTCTTCCTCAGCTTTAATGTCTGTTTGTGAAACGAAATATATGTTTTTGAGCGTAACAAATCTGAAGTCATAAACACAATATATTGAATATAAGTTGAGCATGAGTTAATAGTTACATGACATACTTGGCAATATTTTTTGGCACTTTGCAACACATTCAACAATGTATAACTGAAAATGAGTGTATAGTGAGTATATATAGCATACAAACATATCATACAATAAAAATTATCAAACATATATCATAAATAAACTAAATAATATGATTACCTGCTAAGCAGACGTTTGCGTTGCCTGGATGTCTTGTGGTTGTCTTGTGGCGGGATGTGAGTGATCATGTGATATTGGGGGAAGGTTTGTGTGCGGTGGTGCATGTCAGGCAGGAGTGGGGTAGTGTAAAGAATTAGGTTCAGTGTTACAAGTGTGTCAGTCGTGTCAGCGCAGATAAAGAACTGTTAACAATTACGGTACAATGAACATTCTCGTGGTCATTAACCCCTACAGCTGATTTACCAACAATCAAAGTAGCAGGCATGGAACCCGGGTACAGATAGAGTGTGGATAGAGAGTGGATAGTGTGTTGCCACTTGTCTCTAGGTACATAACACAGAAATATACAATATACACATTATTTTATATACCAAAATTATTACTGAAACAATCTTCATACTCTTGCCACATAATATAACAAAATTGTGTCGTACAGTATAATTTTTCTGTGCACACCTCCATCAATCTATCTATTAATCTATTCATAATTCATATTTATATATATTCATATTGAGATCGTATATATATATATATGTATATATATATATATATATATATATATATATATATATATATATATATATATATATATATATATATATCCATATACATATGTATGCATACATACACATAAACATCATATACACACATACATACATATATGATTACATAATTCCTTCTATCCACATTATATAATAACTGAGTATATAACAATACCTATCAGTTAACCAATACAACATCAAAAAATCGCAATCCTTTACAAACATTCTATCTTTTCCGTAAATACAGTCTCATTTTACATAAAACCCGGGTACAGATAAAGAGGGGATGATGTTTTGCCACTTAGAAACAAAATATATGCCAAAATTATTGCTGACAAAATCTTCATGCTATTCCCACATGATATAACAAAGCTATATCGCACAATAATTTATATATACTGTTTCTCTGGTGCACAACTCTACCTCTCTCTATCTATAATCATCATTTCTTATACATATTATATAATATTCATGCACCCATGTTATGATTATATACACATGCATACACTATATATATACATATACATATATATATATATATATATATATATATATATATATATATATATATATAACGGGACCCTCCGCAATGGTAAATTTAGAAATAGTGAATCAATTCAAATGCAATTTCAGGGTGTGAAACTATAACTTATTACCCACGTCCTACCGAAAACGCCATCCGATTTGCTTCAGTGGTAAAATAGAAATGAGGATTTTTGTAGAGCATGTCAGGAATCTCTTCCCTCCAAGTTCTGTCCATGTTCACACATTATGCAATTCCAAGAGCATCCAAGTACTAAATTTGGAAGAATCAGACCCATGTCATGCTGTACAAAGATCCACATTTCTCTTTGACCACTGAATCAAATTGAATAGGATTTTCTGAAAAAAAAAAATATATATATATATAGCTATGATGTTATATTTTAAGACCCCGAAGTAGCATTCAGACAGTTTAATTATACTGGAAGTTTTCAGTGCGGAAATCCGGTTGTATTTTTTTTTTTTTTTTTGGGGGGGGGGGGGCATACTGTACACTTTCAGAACTGATATAATGAAGCCTATATAGGTCTGTTAGCAATCTTCCAAAAGTCGGCTCCATGGATATTCTCTCATTGCGTTTTATTCAAGACATCCCCCTACACGCGCGCGCAAATACTCAAAGACACCACAAACCGATCAAAATAGTACACTCCACTCTGGGGAAAGGTGTACAGTTGTGACAGTGTGTTGGCGTAAGCCACTGATCTATATAAAAGAATTGGTAGACAGCTTTTGTCCATTATTGTTCACATTCTGTGGCAGCGACACGCCTTGTACCACCGAGTGCAGAAACACAATACGGAAGCCGACAAACAAACACCAACTTCTGATACCAAACTACTTCCCTTCTGGTCCCATAGTTGCAAACACTCTGGTGTGCTTGACTACGCAAACCGGAAAAGTACACTACATTGAACCCATTTGCGAAATTAGGCAACCGTCAATTTAATGATTCTCTAACTGGACAAGACATGTCTGTATTTTATCATTCTGCCATTATTATCATATAATTCAATTCGAAGGGATAAGAATGAAAAGAAGTTTTATTGAAATTCGAGCAGAGTCACATACAATGATAAAGTATATAGTCTAACCTTTGACAGTTAAGAATAGCGTCATTGCTGGCAAGCTTCAGTTTGTTCTTATAAAGGTTTTTGGTCTTCCTCTTCAGTTGAAATAAGTGATTAGCCATAGCGATTTGGGTGTTATTATGCACTAATGATACATCAAGGTTCTTGAAATCGTGTCATTTTCGACACTCACATGTCTGACAGTAATGTTTACAACCAACCCATTTGTCGACTTATTGGGGGCAAAGATTGTTTCAAGTGAAATTCAGTCTTATTCGATGTTTTATTTTTCCTTTTTTTTTCTTGAGAGAGAGAGAGACAGCTCCAGTTTCTTTTCTTTTCTTTTTTTTTTTTTTTGGGGGGGGTTGGGGTTTCAGAATCCATCGATTTCTCTGGCGCCAATCATTTTAATAAACCTGGTTATGTTAATGATTAATTTCTGCTCTGTTTTAAGGATATTATATTCTATCACTTTCTTGTTCACTTTTGTACAAGGCAGGTTTTAGAGTTCTGTCCAATAGTATTCTGTTCCCTCACATACTGCTATGGCCTGCGATGCCTGCAAACTGCAGATTATGCCTTATAATACAGTGGGCGTAAAGTTATCTGATATGATTTCATTTGCACAAACTGCACGTCATTGTAGGGCATTGATAACATCACAGAGACAATTTGACAATTTGATATAATAATGTTTACAATAATTATTTTCAGTCGCATGCAGGTTAAACTACAGTTACTATGGCTGCAACTGGAATACCTACAACAGAAACGTTGTTTCCTGGCTGCAGTGCTGTCACAGTAATTGTATCTACGTAAACGCAAAATACATAAGATTATCAAACGAAAATTGGTCCCAGCCATGAAAATTAGTAAAATCATACTGTATCTCAAGTATGGACCCAGCACTTAGCGGCATCAAAGAGTCGATACCGCTGAACAGTAGAGGGCATCAAAGAGTCTACCGCTGATCAATAGAGGGCGGACTGATAGAAACGTTCTTGGAGTTGGCAACCTGTGTTCCGATTGTTCATTGTCTGAAACATGTATCTGTACTTCTGTAAAGCGATGTATATCCGTAGGCCTTTAATATAACAACTCTTGGTTTGGAATAACATTTGTTTGTTACCCACGCCGATGAAAATCGGTAGGGGTTTAAAGGGTTCCTTATGTTTGTTTGTTTTTGTTTGTTTGTTTGTTTGTTTGTATTTACATGGTAACAAAATGATGATCAATTGTCTGTAAGATTTAAACGTGAAATTTAAGGGAATCGTTTTGCTGCACAGGCGCCGTTGAGATGATCCTACAGAAGCCTGTAAGGTTTCACCACAGACTGCATGTATATTGGGCTTTGTGAATCTACGCCGAGCCTCTTGTGTTTTAATTTTAAGGAAAAGCATGTTGAACTTTCCAAGCAATGTGGATATCATGAAGTAATAATTAGTCCTCATCAACAGTGCTAAATAATTCATTATAGTCTCCATGAAATCAAACTGACATGCCATATCCTTTAGTTAACATTTCGTCGATGTGTGTTGTTTTGCTATATGCAATTTGCATCTGATTGTTGCAATAAATTTCTATTGATTGTAACAAGCCGAGGAAGAAATCATGATAATGCTGCAGTGAGCGCAGCATCAACAGAGGGATTCCACCATTGCATGCATGGTGAATGAGGAAGAAGTAAAGAGGAGAAGAAGAAACAATAATCTCTCCTTTGTATCCATACCGTGCCGCGGAGAACTATACGCTATGCTCTTTATAACTGGTGTTAAAGATGCATTGATAAATGCAGCGCTTTTGTTAATTGCATCAGGCCTCAATCATAAGAAACCCAGCGAGCAGTATAGTTCGCTGTCCCTTTCAAACCTTTCGGCAGCAATTATCTAGCTTGCAGAACACAGGACACGCAACAAAATAGAAATTGTACTTCTTCAACTATAGAATGCTAATTAAGTATGCAGAAGAACGCCAGGACTAATAATTTAATCCGGTACAAAGTTTTATATAGGCTATCTTCTTGACTTATAAGTAAACCAGTTTTTTATATCTCATCTTCTCGACTTGAAGTGTAAAATTTTGTCATCTCGACTTTAGGTATATAATAGTTCGATATATACCGGTATCTCGTCTTCTCGACATTATGTACAATTTTTTTATAACATCTCATCTTCTCGACTTCAGGTATAGTTTTATATATCTCGTCTTCTCGACCTTCAGAGGTGAAATAGTTTTATATATTCATTTTCTCGTCTTCTCAACTTTTGGGCATGTATAGTCTCGTCTTCTCGACCTTAGCTACAATAGTTTTATATATCTCGTCTTCTCGCCGTTAGATATAATTATAGTTATTATTTTCTCGTCTTCTCGAATTTGGGTATACAATAGTTTTATCTGTCTCGTCTTCTTGACTTTAGATATAATAGTTTTGTATATCTCGTCTTCTCGACGTTAGGTACAATTTATTTGTATATATCTCGTCTTCTCGACGTTAGGTACAATTTATTTGTATATATCTCGTCTTCTCGAATTCAGGTATACTTTTATTAGTCTCGTCTTCTCGACTTCAGATACATTAAAATCTAGTCTTCTCGACTTGAGGCACAGTTTGATTTATTTCGTCTTCTCGACTTTTAGGTGCATGAATATTTTATATACATCATGTATATCTCATATTCTCGACTTTATTTACAATGGAAGGTAACCAATTCGTCTTTATGGTGCCACTTATAGCAAAGGTTCTTTACTATACTAGGTCCTGATTTAGTATCTTTTTTTTTTATGGCTTATGGTATGCTTCGGCAGGAACTAATTGGTGCCTTGTCTGAAGTTGTACCCGTATATGGGGGCGTTTTATGAGCTGATATCAGAGTTGTTCTCATTGTTGTTGAACTGCATGAAGGAAATGTGCTGGTTGTTCGAGTGAGTGGGTCTCTCAATCGTGTACAGAACGCCAAGACTTAAAAATACCTTTGATTTATTAGTTTCACACGTATATAATTCACTTTCTCTCTTGCTCAGATTCTACTAAGACTCATTTGTGTTCTGTAGGATTATAACTAACTTCCTCTTGATCAAGTTACGCACAAAACACCCGTGAAATCCTATCGACACAATATCTAATTTAAGTCAAAGTCTGATCTTCATTTCTTAAGAAAATAAATGATGCTATGGAGCGGTCATTATTGATTGTATACAGGACTGATATAGCGAGTTTGAACAGAGATAACAATCACATACTCACACACTGACATTTTTTGGCTTCAAATAGTAATCTATTCACTTCCATCCAAATGATACCAGAAATATCACTTCTCTTTCTTACTGTGTATATATACAACGTAACATAATAATTCATTTGACAAGCAATTGAGACATACATACCATTTTTTCAATAAAACAACTAAAATAAAAAAGGAAGTACATTTATCTAAGATAAACTCATAAAAAACCTACAATTCTCTTTAGTTATACCCTTCCTAATCGACCTTTAAGATACCCCAAAATACAAATCATCAAACACTCCTCCATATTATTTTCATCTCTCCTTTCCCTTTAAAATCCAGCTAATTGCCAGAAAGACATTATTTTGTCCTTCCTTCCGCCCCCACCCCCAACCCCCCCCCCCCAAAAAAAAAACACAACAACAACAACAACAACAACAAAAAACAACAACAAAAAAAAAACCCCAAAACTAACGAACAAACACATAAATACATCAGGTTTCAGGATTGAATACCATAAAGACATCACATCTCTCTTTCCCTCTCTCTCTCTCTCTCTCTTTTTAACCACTAAAATACTTAAATCTTCAGCACACGTTTCCATGGGAGTGTAGGTGATACCTAATTTCGCAAAGGCCTATTTCGAGTGACATGATTGTCGCTAAAAAATGTGATCCACAACACGCGCGAACGACGCACAAGATCAAGCGTGGTTTCTGAAGCGAGGTGTCGGCATCGATATCCATGGACATGCACGGCTGGCTGGCTGTCAGTAGGTCCATGCTTGGCCACAGAAACCATGCAGAAACCAATCTCATTTATATACATCTACCATGTCTACGGAGCGCTCGCTCACCACCACCAGTACTGCAGTGGGATGGGGACAAACTTGCGACACAGGTGGTAGTCAGTAACACGTATCACGTACGTATAGAGCTTAGAGAATGGGGGCTGCGGAGAGGTTCAAAGGTTAATGCTACACTGATGCTGGGACAGGTATGACAAGAAATTCCGTGGCCGAACCCTGACATATGTCGAACCGTTGTGATCAGATGTTGTGACGTCGATATCGAGCGATCTCCTGCATAAATAGAATTGTTCTTTGCACGAGGACTGTATTAATTCAAGGTATCTACTTAAAACCTTCGGTACTTTGAGTTTTACCGGTACCCTTGCCACGACACTCACATAGCAGCGGCAGTGCCCGTGGACGAAGTACAGCATTGTGCAGCACCACCCGGCATCTTCAGCGAGTGTAGAAGTGTGTCACCACTGCACTTCAGACTTGGCCGGGAGGCGACGCGCTCTTCTGTAGCGCTAGTCCATGCATCGGAACTTTTTTCCTTCGGAGATCCCTAATTAAGCTACAAAAAATGGAAGTTGGTGTGGTATGTATACCCGACGACACAGACATGGACAAATTCCGGAAATTAGTGGACAGTAACGAAGGATGGACAATCAAATATAATAAGAATAATGTCAAAGTGTGGGTGCAGAGTGGGAACGACAAGGAACAACCACAGTCGCGAATCCGAATGTTGAAGGTAGGATAAAAGAGCTAGATTTGCATTTGTAAAGTGTATCTATAACCTGTTATATGTGATATCGGCCGTGATATCTGTACTGGTATTTTAGAACAATGCATTTTATTCGTTATTATTGTTATTATATCCCAACATTCTCCCAAAGCAAATTAATAATACAGCATGTATATTTAATATCATGGTAAAGCAAGTAAGAAAACGCCCCCTTGCCTTGGCCTTGCCCTCCTGAGTCCTATTTAACCGGTTATATACATCTACATGCACACATCAAATTCTTCATTTACATATTATCAAGTAGAATTTCACAGAGTCTGAAGTATTGTACATTTACACGTTGAATTAGTATCCAAACCATCATAACTTAGACTCTAGAGCAAGACTTTTAGTTTAAGTGATTCAATACTTCAGTGGTACATTCAATGCCGAGTTCAGGAGTGTGGCGTTTAATGATGTTACTATTTTGTGTGACCTAGCCTAACCAGACGCCATGCTAAGCATGATGGTGTCTTCATGTGCCAGCATGACCCGTCGCAACACTTGCAGGGGCAGATTCAGGAACTTTGTAAAGTGGGGGCACCTTTACAAAATTAAAGGGGGGTGCACGTAGTTGTACCCCTCGCCCACTTTTTCTTTTTATGGTCTTTGTTTTAACAAAAAATAAAGGGGGGGGGGCATGCACCTGGTGTGCTCCCCCTGGATCCGCCACTAACTTGTGAACAGCGACAGGGTTGTGTATACGTGTAGTTTAATGTGTGACCCAAAGCCCAGAGGAAGTGCGACTTTAAAGGGAGTATAGTACTGGTTGAGGTGAGGATTCATGTTTTGAACATTCCTAAGTGAGATAATGAGAAACCTCTTATGAAATATGAAAGAGCATGTAATTTTAAGAAGGATTCAACATTTATTTGATGAAAATTGGTTTTCAAATGGCTGAGATATCCAAAAAAGTGATAATGATAAAAGGCAACAGGCCAAGCCTTTTAATAGGATATCTTTGTTTCACCTTATTTTTTGATATCTCAGCCATTTCAAAACCGATTTTCATCAAATAAACTTTTGATACGTCTTAGAATCGCATGCTCTTTGGCATCTCATAGAGTGGTTTCTGAATATCTCGCAAAACGTTAAAAGCTATATCCTCACCTCAACCAGAACTGTACACACCCTTTAACTTACTTTTTTTTTTTTTAAAGACCAAGTACAAAGCAAAAAGAAGTAGTTTCTCGTCCTTGCACTCATCTGATTTGGTACGGCGTCAATCTTTTTTTTTTTTTTCCTATTTACTAGTACTCAAAATGATAATGAATTTTAATTAAAAAATTGTGTTTCACATCCCTTTTTGCATCTTTTTGGAGTTGTCAATGAGGAGGAGCAAACCCTGTCACTACCTATGACTGCACATTTCTTGGTGCTAATGTACTTTGATATCCATGTAGATGTCTCAAATTCTGCGTGCCCAAATTGCACCATAATCACAGAAAAACAGCTCATTTTTTGGAACCAAATAAAGTTAGTTACCAGGAAGCGTCGATATTGACATTGACTTTCATGTCGTCATTTAAGATAACTCTTTGCAATGCTCACAGCACACATGCTGCCTGCGCAATCTGAAACTGAAGTTAGCCAACTAAATATGCAATGCATCTTTCTAAAAATGAATGTACAAATGATTTATGGCAAGTTTTTAAGTTCATTGAGAAATGCAGTGCTTACAGCACACAGGAACACAGAGACAGACACATACCAGTATACAATGTACACACACACACACACACACACACATAGTTTTGGTTGTGGCCTAACTTCAGATTTCTAACATTTTTTGGTAAGATAATGAGAAACCTTTTATGAAATGTGAAAGAGCTTGTAATTCCAAGAGGATTTCAACATTTACTTGATGAAAATTGGTTTTGAAATGGCCGAGATAGATCCAAAACAGAGCGATCCGAATAAAAGATGGGACCCGCCTTTTATTACGATCGCTTTGTTTTTCTGTTTTCGGATGTCTCCTATAGGCATTCCAAAGCCGATTTTCATCAAATAAACTTTGAATTCCTCTTAGAATGGTGCATGCTCTGTACTATTCTTAAGTGGGAGTGTTTCTTGGTATCTTGCAAAAAATTAAAAGCCTTATCCTCATCTCCACCAATACTATAGGCCTACTATCCCTTTAGGCAACTTCTTCAACTTTAATCATTGTCCCCTTGATTTTTTACTCCCAGCTAATTTAGCTAACTTTACTTGAAAGATACATTGCATGATATTAGATGGTTAATTGCAGTTTCGCATTGTGCAGGCTGCTATGGACTACCAAGCCATCCTGTCAGAGGGAAAATGAAAACAAACACACAAACAAACACACAAAATACATACATGATGTCTGAGTTCTACCTCTGGTTATGCCCATAGCGGTCAGACTGATTTAAAGTTATGGTAAAGAATTTTCATATTATGACATATCATTAGTAATTATTTTGAGTCGGTGTCTTGTTATAAAATTCAATTCATTTTTAAAGAAAAATACTGGTCAAAGATAAATTAAGTGAACTTGTGGCATGTGTACAGTGTAACAGATGACCATGTGATTTACTTTGAGGTAAAGATTTTGATGATCAAGAGTCCAGGATCATAGAATGTCAGAGTTCAGTGTCAAATTCTAGCATTTTCCAGCTTACATTGTATGCAGCAAATACACACTTGAGCCATAAATATGGATAGAACATTACAGTATCATTTATTACACGCCAATACACTGGCTAGATGAAGCCTTACATGCAGTTATTTTTGTCAATGTCAGTTGCATTTCATTTCATCATCTTTTGTAGCATGCATTTCTAAAGTACAGAGCACTTTTGTTCTGTTTGCAGCTACAGCTAATGAGTATAATGCTACCTACATTTTTTGTAGGTTTGAATTAGACATGTCTTGACTAAATATTATTTTGTAATGAGCAGTAGAGGATATTTATTATAGTAGATCTGTGCAATATGTTCTTTATTAATATAATTGTGACAGTCTATTATTATTGTTATTATTATTATTATTATTATTATTATTATTATTATTATTATTGATATTAATATTATCATGATTGTTATTATTCAGTGTTCATCATTATCTTCACTATTCTTTTGCAATCAGTGGATTCCCTCTTTTTATGCCTCCGCCACGAAGTGGTGCCGGAGGCATTATGTTTTCGGGTTGTCCGTCCGTCCGTCCGTCCGTCCGTCCGTCCGTCCGTCCGTCCTTCCGTCCGTCCGTAATGAATTTTGTGGACAAGGTAACTATCAAAACCTGTTGAGGTATCCTAATGAAACTTGGCATGTATGTGTATTAGGGGGTGAAGTTGTGCCTATCAACTTTAGGGTGCACATGCTCAAGGTCAAAGGTCAAAAGGTCAAGGTCAAATACATAAAATTTCACTATTTCCACCATATCTATTGAATGCCTGAAGATATTTTCTTGAAACCTAGTGTATACATGTATTACCCAATTAAGATTCTCTGGTGAAAGTTTGTGTCATGAGGTCAAAGGTCAAAAGGTCAGGGTCAAATACATAAAATTTCACTATTTCCACCATATCTATTGAATGCCTGAAGATATTTTCTTGAAACTTAGTGTATACATGTATTACCCAATTAAGATTCTCTGGTGAAGGTTTGGTTCATGAGGTCAAAGGTCAAAGGTCAAAAGGTCAGGGTCAAATACATAAAATATCACTATTTCCACCATATCTATTGAATGCCTGAAGATATTTTCTTGAAACTTAGTGTATACATGTATTACCCAATTAAGATTCTCTGGTGAAAGTTTAGGTCATGAGGTCAAAGGTCAAAGGTCAAAAGGTCAAGTGAAAATATTAAAACTTCTTTTTTTTTCTCCGTACCTTGGAAAATTGTTCAAGGTATCTTCATGGAACATAGTATATACATGTACTGACTGGAATTGATTATCTAGAGAATGTAGGGTTCATGGGGTCAAAGGTCAGGGGTCAAAGGTCAAGTGCAACACTTAAATTTTACTATTTCCCTCATATTTATGCAATGCCAGCAGGGTTTTTTTTTTTTTTACACTTGGTGTATGCATGTGTAACCTAATAGAAATTCTCTGGAAAGTTTTTTTTTCTTCTTTTTTTGCCTCAAAGGTCAAAAGGTCAAAGATCAAGTGAAAGTGCTGAACTAACTTTTTCCTCCATATCTCGGAAGTGGCTCAAGTTATCTTGAAACTTAGTACATATTATGCATGTTCTACCTGAAAGTGATTATCTTATGAATTTTAGGGTCAAGGGCCAGATGAAAATGGTAACAATTTACTATTCAATTCAGAAATTCACACCAACTCTCCACACCTGTAACTTGAAAATTACTCAATGCCTAAATGTACGAATGGGTCAAAGTCAAGTTAAAGTCCTTAAATCCCTAGATACATGCTCTCCTATTCATCCAATTAAACCTAGGTCAAGGAAGGTGAACATTCAACACATTTGTGACAAATTTGTTATTTCAATATTTTGCCAATTTTGTGAAAATGTAGTCACACATTGTCCACATGTACTATCTAGACCTATTGGGAAAATCATGCATTATGGCGGAGGCATACCAGTCGCCAAAGCGACATTTCTAGTTTTCTCTTTTTTTTTCTGTTTCACAATGGTTCCAAGAGAGTTTAAACCACTACCAGACCAGACTCATCTCCTTTTAACCCGTTGACAACTAGTCTCGAGTATACTACAGTGTCGGTGTCTGTGGGAAATACATGTTAGCAAATTCAGCCCGTCCTCAACGGGTTAACTATTATAACTATTATTATATACTCTTCTCCTCACCTATCTAATACAGGCCCACAAAGTGATGAGTGATGTATCTGCTCCACTGATGTACGACGTCCTCCACGATCCCGACTACAGGAAAGAATGGGACAAGCACATGATAGAGGGGAAAGAAATCTGTATGCTGAATCCAAACAATGACATCAGCTATTACTGCTGTAAGTATTCCACTTGCATTCCCTTCAATCAATATTCTTTTTAACTACAATTGTATCTGTGTACGTACCTCCTTTTTCTCTCCTTGATAAAAATCCCATACTGTAAAACCAGTAACATTCATGGCCTGAAACGTTCGCAACTTAGAGCTGATCCCATTTTTCGTGGCATGAAACTTTTGCAAATTGCGACGGGGATTTAGTAGATTGTGTACACAGAAATCTTTGTGCTCACTTTAATTTCACAAATCTTTGGTCACGACTCACAAAATTTGCAATCTATAAGTTTCATGCGTGTGAAAAATTCTGGTTTTATAGTTGTAGTTTTACAGGTCATCCCAAGCACAAGCATATGACTTTATGCAATGGATTTCACAGCAAGACTTTAATAAAGATATGAGTGGTGATGTATGATACATCTGTTTGGTATGACCTGATCAGATAATTATGCTGGCAATAAGGAAGGAAGGAAGGAAATTCAGCTTAAATGAGGATTGCTATATGATAAAAAGATATGCAGTGCTTCCCTGCGTTCAGAATGGAGGAAACATTTTGTTCGTTGATGTTTTATACTCTCCTGTTGTAGAAGGAGTCTACTAGATTGACAAGGATATTAGAAGAACACCATTATTGGTGGAAAATTTTGGAATATGTATCTCAAATATTGGAACGTTTTGATCCATTTTTAGTAGAAGTACAAAATGTAGATTACATGTACATCCAGTGTTTCTTGTGACTTATGAATGTAATGCCATTTAGATGTGATAGTCTTCCGTAATTCCTTTGCATCAAAAGGGCACCAAATTCACATATTTTAAACAGAAATTATATTATTCTATATTGTTGTGCTTATTTTGGGGATTGCAGTTACACATCAATGGCTATTTACCTTGGGCGGGCAATGTATTGATGTTGGACATCATGAGGATAACTTCATAAAAAAGTTGACATGCTTGCAGAGCGAGTATCACAAATGAAAGGTAACACTTTGTAAAATGAACAGATAGAGACCAGTGTACTGGCATTGTAACCCAAGCCCATTACCTTGCAGTGGGTGTAATTCTCTGCAAATTACTTGCAGTAAAGCAAAGGGTGAGAATGAATGAACAGGTCTACGTTCATTTCTTGTGTGTGTATGTGTGTGTGTGTGTTTGCTTTTCTTTTCTCTCAGTAGGATTAAAGGCTGTGGAGCACCACAGTGTCATGTTGGCTCCAACTATTTGCGCATGGTTAATATTTGCAAAACATGTGTTGTGCTGACAGTGCACAATGGGATGGTGTTTCTGAACAGAGATTCTCTGTGTTGTATATATATGTATGACAGGACATGCTGTTATATAACATTTAACAGCCATTAGTTCCTTTGTCATTTTTTTTTTTTTTAGTTTACCATACAATAACCACGGGCTCCAGTATACTGTTTCAGTCACTTTTCAGCTGCCTGTCTTCTTTTGATGTATTGTCCAAGGTAAATTACAGCCATTGTGCTTAGACATTTCACATATTTTCATCTTCCCAAAAATTCATGGTCATACTTTAACCAAACGTGGCTTAAACCAAACTCATTCTTAGAAATAGTGGATACAGAACCATTCAGTTTAATAGAGGGTGCTACATGTACATGAGCCAAACCTATTGATTTCAAATGTCTTGTCTAGATTCAGAAGTACTACAGTCAAATCATAATGTGGGCGGCATTCATGACTGTGGCACTGATGATGAGTTTGGTTGCTATGTGTGCGTGTGTGGAGGGGGAGGGGGGAACATTTTTATTCATTTTTTTTTTTTTTTTTTGGGGGGGGGGGAGCTACAATGTACACGATAGAATCAATTTTCCATCTTTGAAAGGAAAAGGACAAAAATCAAGAGTTACTACTTCTCAGCAATGTATAGTCGTGACTTGTGAGAGGTAAAAAGTTTTTCATTTAGAATATTCCACATTATGAAGCAGGGATCCAAATTGATACCCCAAGGCACTGATAAATAATATCCCGTTCATACCAGATGCTGAACAGTGGACAACCTGTGAACGGTGGACGTCCGGAGGTCTTCCACTGTTCACCCTAGACCACTGTTGGTATGAAAGGGATACCGAAAAAGACACCTGGGTGAACAGTGGATGAACAGTGGATGCGATGCGTGCTAGACCGTCTAGCACAAACAGTGGATAAACAGACTTGGATGAACAGTGGATGAGCACTGGATGTCATTCCGGTATGAAAGGTCTCCACACAAACACAGGACGTCAACAGGAACCGGAAAACCTAGAACGTGCTCATAAGTGCGTGCTTAGTATCAATAATTTGTAATAATAACTGATTAAGAAGTGTGATTTGGCATTTTAATCTTAAAAGCTCTACTTGATATTTTAATTTGACTTTAAGGGTATAATAAACTGCAGTAAGAAAGAAAGAAAAAGGTCATAAATAATATCATTGAAGAATTTGCTGCATCGCCCGGCCAAGCTCACCCGTGCGTGCTTGAGCGCACTCCAGATGAGCCTCCGGTATGAAACAGTGCTCTGTCCACACCTCGAGTCGTGTTTACACCCCAGACATCTGCCTAGAGTGCACTCCAGTGATGTCTGGAGAAGTTTGGTATGAAAGGGATATAAGTCATCTTTCTAGATCAAGTACTTGTACATGGAGTTTGCCTTAGTGGTAGGTTCTGTAGCTATATAAACTACGTACGTACAAGTTGTGTACATATTTGTAATGAAAGATCACAGTTTCATAGTAATTTCGGAAGTGGTTCCTGGGGTCAGAGAATTCACTAATTACACTATTATACTACAATAATGGGTACATGTGGTCCCCACATGGCCTTTTGTGCAGGGTACTTGAGGGCCAAAGTACCTGCCCTTTAAATCTCTTCTCTCTTTGTTCTCTGAAAATATTGTTTTAGTAATTATGCTCTCTTCTATTCAGTTTTTTTTATCAAAGACACACCCCTTACATTAAAGACATTATTTACCATTTGCAGATGAAATAAAAACCCCCAGCTATAGTGCTTCAAAATAGTTCTAGTGAGTCAAGGATAGAAACAATCGGTGTTAAAAATTTAAAGCAGTATAATCAATTTTAAGTATTGTTAAATGAAATATGAACAATAGCTATATATAGAAATGTTTCTAGATTAAACTGTCTACAGTTATGGTTTATTCAGGGTTAGGTTAGAGTTTTTATTATGGCTTCTACTGTACTCTGATTAATTTAGTGCTTATTTACTTTGATGTGAACAATTTGTCAGTCAGTTGCATTAAAAACAACTCTATACAAGAACTTCATAAATTTGAATAATTACGCAGTACCAGCTGCATGCCATAAGGATTAGAACCAGCACTGGCTGTTGGGTGGAAGCTCAACGGTCTAGTGGATTTTGTTTTTTACTTGTTATGTGTGCACGTTCTCTTTACTTCTGATAGCATCTGTCATGGCAGTTATGAGTATATAAGTTATCCTACTAGATGTCTTCAGTTCCTCACACCTTAAAGCAGAAGTTCACCTTCACAAACATAAAGATTGAGAGAATGTAGCAATATTAGTAGAACACATCATTGAAAGTTTGAGGAAAATCGGACAATCCGTTCTAAAGTTATTAATTTTTGAAGTTTTTGTGCAGTAACCGCTGGATGAGAAGACTAGTGCAAGTTACATTGTATGATGTCACATGCATACAACAATATAAGGAAAATATAAAGAGAATTTCACAAAATTTCATCTTTTGAAAAAAGTACACTTTCCCTTGACTTGTTACCGACATATGTCATGGGTAATATTATTTCCCCTGCCTTTAGAAAGAAAGAAGTCAAGTGCTCTTTTATTATGTGAAAAAAGTGAAAATATGTTGAATTTTCTTTACATTTTCTTTATACTGTTGTACACATATGACATCACAAGCTGTAGTAGTTTCCTCATCCAGTGGTTCCAACACAAAAATTTTAAAAATTCTTAACTTCTGCATCGATTGTCCAATTTTCCTCAAACTTTCACTGATGTGTTCTACTAATATTGCTGCATTCTCTCAATCCTTATGTTTATGAAGGTGAACTTGTCCTTTAAACATACAATGATACTTCATGGGAATCAAGTTCTGCAGGGCATCCAGGATCATTGTTTTGAATTGAACTTTCTCATCAGATAAGAAAGAATTAAAAAAACAATCTTCTCTTTTCAAGAGTATCTCATGTTTTATTATGTCTGTCTGTCCCTGATCATTCAATGCACAGTGTACTTTTGTGTTTTGAGCTGTACAGTGTGTGAGCAATTACTTGTGCACCAATGCTTATAAACACAACATGCTCACTGTTGTTCATATCAAAGTTGAATCAAGGTGCATACATGTGATTGTGTATACCACAACTCAATCCTTTTCTGGTGGCCTATGTACTGTCTTAGTTTCCATGTAATATCTCCTTGTTAGCAACCACTCTCCCGTGATGGTGTCACGGCAACTACATTGAAAGGTTCAGCTTTCGCACAAACACACACAATGACATTGCCTTGGGTTTTAAGCCTTTTTAATGAACCCATGTCTAAGAAGGGATTATCTAGCATTGTCAACAAATGCCTTACGCTCGCTTCATGTTTGTATTCAGTGGGTGTGCACTCAATCCTGACTGTAGTTTCATATTTTAAACATCTTTCCTTCAAGTTGTGTATATCTATAGACAAAGAAGTACCTAGGAGTTTTGAATTATACATAAATGTGTTAGTAAGTTTAATTTCTGGATGCTTATGGACAAGTAAAGCTCCATGCCAACAGCTCAAAGATTAATGTGCCTTTGAGATTTGGCAATATTTAGCAGGTTGAATTTCTTCTGTCAAACTGTGATTACAAGTAGAACAATTGGAACTCTCCATGTATGTGTATGTATCTAATAGAGTATTACTTGTTGGAATGCTCTCCATGTATGTGTATGTATCTAATAGAGTATTACTTGTTGGAATGCTCTCCATGTATGTGTATGTATCTAATAGAGTATTACTTGTTGGAATGCTCTCCATGTATGTGTATGTATCTAATAGAGTATTACTTGTTGGAATGCTCTCCATGTATGTGTATGTATCTAATAGAGTATTACTTGTTGGAATGCTCTCCATGTATGTGTATGTATCTAATAGAGTATTACTTGTTGGAATGCTCTCCATGTATGTGTATGTATCTAATAGAGTATTACTTGTTGGAATGCTCTCCATGTATGTGTATGTATCTAATAGAGTATTACTTGTTGGAATGCTCTCCATGTATGTGTATGTATCTAATAGAGTATTACTTGTTGGAATGCTCTCCATGTATGTGTATGTATCTAATAGAGTATTACTTGTTGGAATGCTCTCCATGTATGTGTATGTATCTAATAGAGTATTACTTGTTGGAATGCTCTCCATGTATGTGTATGTATCTAATAGAGTATTACTTGTTGGAATGCTCTCCATGTATGTGTATGTATCTAATAGAGTATTACTTGTTGGAATGCTCTCCATGTATGTGTATGTATCTAATAGAGTATTACTTGTTGGAATGCTCTCCATGTATGTGTATGTATCTAATAGAGTATTACTTGTTGGAGTGCTGAGGCATGATGGAAATTACGGCTTTGCCACCATGGTTTCAGATATCTTCTCCCACAGGGTATTTATTGCAAACATTTCAAGTTAAAAGGTACCAGTCAGGACAAAACATCCTCTTTTCTCACCAGATATAGTGGGGCTTTTCCACAACCAGGACCTGTTGAAACAATGGTTAAGTGACACCATGAAGCAGATATCTGAACTGACTACCAGTATAATATTCAGTCTTGCCAATGTGCAATTCAACATGCAATTTATCTGTACTTGCTCATATATAAACCTTGGCATTTGATATGATTCATATTTGAGCCTGTGTACCCATTTTATTCAAACTTGTCCACCTGCTTTTGGTCATCTTTACAAGGTTTGTTGTATTTGCATACATATGATATGTACATGTACACAATGTACTTGATCCCATATGCTACACACTCTCGTCAATGCGACTTATCTTCAATGATTCTAGTCATCCTTTTCCTTCAAGTTGCACTAATGATTAGCAAGGCACAGACATACTTTTACCTAGGAGGCTTGTATTCATAAAGCTCTACTCAGATTTGCATATATCACGTAGTTGAAACAATTTTATAACTATACTGTAACTAACTAACTCTAAGTCTTAAAAACTAGCAAGTACGATGTATGCAAATCTATTTTGAAGTGGATAACAGGCACCAACTTACATGTTGTGCACACTTCACCTCTAATGAGTTTTAAAAAGATATATAAACTGCAAAACCAGACATTTTTGTGGGTGTGAAACTTTTGCAAATTTCACAAGTTGACAGGATTCGTAAAAGTAAAAAGCTCACAAAAGTATTCGTTTGATACACAGTATATTGAATGACAGTATGATGCTGTACACCAGAGGCAATTTAGGAAAGTTTCATGCTGGAAATGTTTGCGGATAAGACAGTACCTTATTTTGTGACCATCCTACAGTATATTAAAGTGAGCAATGGAATACAGGCTGTATGAATACTAGATGTGGTTGTATGTTGATATTGGCAATATCATCATCATTGGGAGATTGTCTTGTGAAACAATTTTCTAGATTTCAATCAGTATTCATATAAAAATATCATCCTGTGTGAATTTTTTTTAGATCACATGAAAACATATATTTATAAGTTTTTATTCTCCTTTCTGTTTCTTAAATCGCAGTGAGGTGTCCATCCCCGATGAAGAACAGAGATTTCGTAACACAAAGGACATGGCTGGAAACGGACAGAGAATACCTCATCTTCAACCACTCTGTGTTCCACAAGGTACTTCATATGCCCCACTTAATGATTAATTTTCTGTTCACTCTTTTTACAACATTTTCAACTCTTTCTGTAATGCCGTCTGTTCAATGTTGAACAGCCAGCACTTATTCCTAGGCGCAGCTGATAGAAAGTTGTTCAAATGGGAGTGATTGGCTCAGGTGTCAAAATGGTGTCAAGATAAAACTTACAAAGATCCATGACTTTTACAGCCAAGTACTATGTTTCGTAGGTACTCTGAGTGGTGAAACCCCAAATTTCTTCTTTTTCTTAAAGCATTTATCAAACCTTTAGGAAACATTGTAGGGGGAGGGGGGACAAAGTTGTTCAAATGGTACAGATTGCCCTCCCAGTAAATTTCAACTAGTAAGCGTATTGTCCAGATCTAGAAATAAAATACAATACAGTCAGGTCATTATATCTTATGAACACAGTTTTAGAAACAAACAAAGAACAAACAATCAAAACAACAATTATAGTAATAGGAGTTGAAGTGTCAAGGATTTTGTAGAATTTTATACCATATTATAAAAGCTTGTAATATCTGATGTCCTATTGGTCTTATCATTGCCATAAGTGCTTTTAGATATAGAAATAGTGGAAAATGAAAAAGAGTGGAAAATGAGCCATTTGTCAGCCACTTATAACCATATTAAGAATATTGTCACTACAGCTGTGTGTAGTGAGATATAACTTTGATGTTTTATATTATGTAACAAGTCAAGACTAACTGTGTGTGAAACAGGTCTGAATTGACTAGGCTATACAAGAACCCCAATGTCAAGATAAGCCCCCTCTCCTTCCGGAGTTAATGTAAACATTATATAAAGACCCCTTTGTTTCATCCCAAGTTTAAGAGGTGGTCAGTGTTTGGAAGTAGCCCCCCTGTGTAACAGTGTATAGAAAGTTCAGTACAGCCAAGGACTCTGTGAAGTGCAGTTGTGTCCAGAACAAGAAGGCAAATTCTGTGATGCCAGTAAGGCCCGAATGCGGTAAGAAACAGCAATCCTTACTATGTACTTTTGTATAGTCATTGTATATATTCCATATGTGCTTCTATGTTGTAAGAAAGTTAGATGATGCTAATTATGTAAGATACTGACTTTAGTAGACAAAAGAGTTGTGGTTCAGGTGGATGTATGCTCCCATGAGTGCTTGTCTTTGTTTGTGTGTGAGTAGTGCATGCATATGAGTAGTGTGTGGAGATCAGGTGAATGCTGTTGCTGTGTGAATTGTAGTGTTCAAATTTTTATATGTAATTAGTATAGATGTTAGTGATTATCATGCACATGACCTAGTAACATTCATAATCACAGATTTTAGAATAGAACTATTCTGGGATAAATAGGCGATATTTCATATCCTCAGTCTTTTTCATGCTTGTAATATATTAGTAACACATGATAGTATATAGAGGTTACTCATTTTTGTGGTATGTGAGAGAGTTATTATAGTTACATGCATATTCTCAGTGCAGCTGTTAGATTATTAGCATTTGAGATTGACACAAGATCTTTCGTTATATAGCAGTGTCAGTTGGTATGATCAAACACATTACCTGACAAACAGATACAGATAAAGGAAGTTAGTTAAATAAGTGAGAGGAATATATATATATATATATATATATATATATATATATATACACACACCAGAGTTAGTGTGTATTCAAATCCCAATGTGAACTCAAAACAGTTTGCAAGATTACATAGAATGTTTCAGTAAATTGGATTATAGTTAAGAGTTATAACTATTTTTGATTAGGATGCATTTTAATGGTATTTGATAGCATATATTCTATGTTATTATAATGTTCTCTACGTACAGTGAAGTGAAATAAGTTGTAATAATGCTGCCTATGATAAAGCACAAAGGTTCTGACACAAATATAAATTATTTGATATTGTATTTGGTTATTATTCATGGAAATATAAAGTTAAATATGAGTTATCACAGGTGTATGTTCACACATGATGAAGTTAACATAGTAGACCAATATACGTGCAGATTTTGATATTACTATTTTATTACCTTGTTATATGAGTGTAAACAAGTATGCATTGAGTCTGTATATTGTTTTTATTGTTACAGATTGTTATCTCAAGATCGATGACAAGTTTGGATTCAAGAATTAAACCGGATTTAGCTGTAACCTATGTTTCCAGTGTCATCTGTTGCATCTTGCGAATAACGATACAGGGCATATCACAGTGAACTGAAACTCCCCAGCAACTAGTTGTAGCTGGGGCAGCCACAATAACAATCGCATGGAATAACAATCGCAGGGGATAACAATTGCAAGTGCAATTGGACAGATATAACCGTGATCAAGTGATTGAACAGGTGTTGAAAGGTATCGTGACAATGGCTACCAGTGTTACTAGTGCGGAAAATGTTCCAGTAGTCACAGAACAGACGAGTGTCAAGAGTGTCAAGGTGGCAAGTGCTGCAGGATCAAGACACTCAGTAAAAAGTGAAAAATTGGTTGACGCCTTCAATGCGGAGATGGAGGTTATGGATCAGGAGGAGGAATTAGCACGCATCAAAGCTGAACATGAGTATGCTCAGAAGATGCAGGCAGCAGAGCGTAAGCTAAGAAAGTTGAAACTGATCAAGGAACACAAGGAGAGATTGGCTCAATTAGAAGAGGAAGATGATCTTTCTCATTCTGGAGATGCAGATATTCAGCTTCCCGAGGAGAGTAAAAGTGAATCAATGCAGAGGTTTCTTGATTCCCAGGAGGAAAAGAAGGACCCAGCAGCCACTCCTATCCCTCGAGTTGAGACAATGGAAAAGAAACCTACTGATGTCAATCGAGGATCTACACCATGTGGTCTAGAGAGAGTCGCTGAGTCCTTGGTTGAAGTCGCCAAGTCAATTGCCATGCAGAATGCCAGTGCGCAGCAGGTCGCGATGACAAGTCAACTTCCAGGAATCGACCTTCCTGTCTTCAGTGGAGATCCTCTGCTCTACCCTCTCTGGAGAAACGCTTTTGGTAGTCTAGTAGACAGCAAACCGCTTCCACTCACGATGAAGTTACATTACCTCAGCAAGTCAGTGGCTGGGACACCAAAGAGAGCAGTTGAGCGCTACCTACTCTTGGGAACAGAGGATGCCTACAAAAGGGCATGTGCTACACTTGCGGAGCGTTATGGAAGTCCAAGCGTTGTCTCCTCTGCGTTCTTGGATAAACTCAAGACATGGCCAAGAGTTGGTGACAGAGATGCGTCTGGGTTGTCCAACTTCTCCGATTTCCTCGATCAGGTTGGAGCAGCAAAGCTTACAATTCCTACCCTGAATATCCTCGACTTCCCGCAAGAGAATGTCAAGTTGCTGGAGAAGCTGCCAGCATACCTTGAAAGGCAGTGGCGGGAGGAGATTTTAAAGTGGAGAGGACGCGGATACGGCGACTACCCACCCTATGCAAGGTTTGCTGACTTTGTGAGAAATACAGCTTGCAAGGCCAACATTCCAGAACTTGAAAATTTGAAACGAGAATCCAGATTTAAGCCAGCCACTTCTGGAGAGAACAAGACGAAGCCTTCAGGGAGAACAATGTTGACATCAGGTTCAAAGGTGAGCCAACATGGAGAGTATTCCTCTTGTCCTCTCTGCAAGAAGGATCACCATCTTGACGAGTGCCAAGAATTCAAGAGAAAGGATTACTCTGACAAGAAGAAGTTCTTCTTTGAAAGACGGCTGTGCATGGGATGCGGAATGGACGACAGACACCGAGTCAAGGACTGTCCTCGACGTAAAACATGCCAGGTATGCAAGGGCAGTCACCTCACATCACTCCATCGTCCAGACCAGTTGCCAAAGGAGAAGGTGTCTTCGAATTGCACCAGTGTCTGTCACCTTCCAGACCAGGAAGGAAAAGATCACGCAATGATTGTGCCTGTGTGGGTGCGACATGCCAATGACCCAGGCAGGGAGTTCCTGCAATACGCTATCCTGGATGACCAATCCAATGTGGGATTCATCACCAGGGAGTTGTGCGACAAAATGGGGGTCAAAGGTCCTGAAACTGATCTGCAACTCACTACAATGCAGAGTACTTCCATCATCAAAACATCAAAGGTGTCTGGAGTTCAAGTCCTGGACTTCAACAGAGATCAAGTGATCGACCTGCCACCCTTGTTCACGAGAGATGCCGTACCAGCAAGCAGATCACAAATACCAAAGTCGGAAGTAGTGAAACATTGGCCGCACCTGGAGTCAGTGGCTCACAAGTTGATGCCATACAATAAGAACATTGAAGTTTCCTTGCTAATTGGAAACGACTGTCCTCGTGCCATACGACCAAGGGAAGTGGTAGCAGGTGATGATGATGACCCTTATGCCCTGAGGACATCACTTGGATGGGGAGTAGTCGGAAGAGTGTGTCAAACACCATCTCGGAATGATGATGCAGTGTGCAACCGCATCCAGGCATCTCACAGGAACCCAAACTTCGTGCAACCCTTAAAGGCCAAGGAGATCCTGAACCCACAAGACATCCTCAACATCCTGGAAAAGGATTTCAGAAACACAACGGACGGGCGAGGCTCTTACTCGATGGATGAGCAGAGGTTTGTGGACATTCTCAACAAGGGAGCCACCAAGCTAGAAGATGGTCACTACGAGATACCCCTTCCTCTGAAAGGTAGCCACACAACCATCCCAAACAACAGACCGATGGTGGAAAAGCGATGGAACCAGCTGTCTGCAAGGTTCAGGAAGAATCCACAGTTCTTCGCTGATTACCTCAAGTTCATGGAGGAAGTCATCCATGATTATGCCGAGAAGGTCCCTGTGGAGAGCATGGAGAACAAACATGTAAATTACATACCCCACACGGGCGTGTACCATCCACGCAAGCCAGAGAAGATTAGAGTTGTGTTTGATTGCTCAGCTTCATATCAAGGTGTTTCCTTGAACGACCACCTCTTGCAAGGACCAAACTTGATGAACAATCTCCTGGGGGTTCTGTGTAGGTTTCGCAAAGAGGAGGTTGCCTTTGCGACGGACGTGAAGAGTATGTTTCACCAGTTTCAAGTTCCCAAGGAGGACAGAGATCTGCTGAGGTTCCTGTGGTTCGACGACAACAATCCTAAGAAACCAGTCATAGAGTACCGTATGAAGGTACACCTGTTTGGTGCCGTCAGCTCGCCGGGTTGTGCTAACTTCGGACTGAAGAAAGCAGCAGATGATGGAGAACAAGAGTTTGGATCAGATGCTGCTGATTTCATCAGGAATGATTTCTACGTGGATGATGGTCTGAGCTCGAGGTCATCCGCCGCAGAAGCAGTCAAGCTCTTGGAGGGCAGCAAGGCCATCTGTGGAAAAGCTGGACTCAAGTTGCACAAGATCGTGTCCAACAGCAGAGACGTCCTGAAGAGCTTTCCAGCAGAAGAAAGAGCCAAGAGCTTTCATGAGCTTAACCTTGATGTGGACCCCCTGGCCCTCGAAAGAGCACTTGGTATAGCATGGTGTACTGAGACTGACACATTCCAGTTCAAGTTCCAAATACAGGAGAGACCATTGACCCGGAGAGGAGTGCTGTCAACGATCAGCTCAATATATGATCCAAGTGGATTCCTGGGTCCAGTCCTGTTGAAAGGAAAAGTCATCCTTCAGGAGATGTGTCGTCTCAAGCTTGACTGGGACAGTCCGATGCCAGACTCGTTGCAAGCAGAATGGAGGAAGTGGCTAAACGACATTCGATGTGTGGAACATCTTCAGCTGCCAAGGTGCTACAAGCCAAGTGGATTCGGCAAAGTGAAGGCAGTAGAACTCCACCACTTCTCCGACGCCAGTCAGGATGGTTATGGACAGTGCTCTTACATCCGCTTCATCAACGAGCAAGACAAAGCCCACTGTTCCTTCGTCATTGGCAAGTCCAGAGTGTGTCCCCTGAAGCAAGTCACCATACCAAGGTTAGAGCTGACCGCTGCAACACTGTCTGCTCAAATGAGTGCCTTTCTGAGAGAAGAGCTGAAGTATCATGGGATACAAGAGTACTACTGGACCGATAGCCAGGTAGTCCTGGGCTACATCAAGAACGAGGCGAAACGTTTCCATGTGTTCGTGGCTAACCGAGTCCAGCAGATAAGGAACCTGACAGACCCAGATGCATGGTTCCATGTGGAAACTGCAAGCAATCCAGCAGACGACGCTTCACGCGGACTGTCATCGAAGCAGCTCACAACAGATGATCGCTGGCTGAAAGGTCCAGATTTCCTTTGGAGGGATGGCGTCTTCCACGGGGAACCAGTAGAATCTGTCCAGGTGAGCAACAATGATCCAGAAGTCAAGGTAGCATCTACAATGATGACTGCTGCATCAGAGAAAGGTAGAGCATTTCCAGATCGCTTTGAGACCTGTAGGCTGGCTAGCATTTCTTCTTGGCATCGGGCAAAGAAGGCTGTTGCCCGCTGTTTGCAGCTGAAATGGTCACTTCGGAAGCAAGCCAAGGAAGTGTCACCCGATCCAGCAGGAGATAGCAAAGCAGTGATGACTACTCCAGTCTCTGTTGGACTGCTCCAAGAAGCTGAGAAGTTGATTCTCCGCAGTGTCCAGGAAGAGAACTTCCAGAAAGAGATGCTCGTACTCAGGAAAATGAATCGCACAGGAGAAATCACTGACAGACAGAACGCTCGCACCCGAAACAACGAGATCAAGAAAGTAAGTGCTTTGTACAGGCTCGATCCATTCATTGATGAAGATGGACTTCTACGTGTCGGAGGACGATTAGACCGAGCCAGCATGTCTAGGGATGTGAGGCATCCAGTGATCCTGCCACAAAAGGATCACATTACAACACTGCTGATACAAGACTGTCACAACAGAGTCGATCACATGGGTCGTGGAATGACTCATAATGAAATCCGCCAGAGAGGTTATTGGATAATAGGTGGCTCGTCTGTGATATCTCATTTCATCGCACAGTGTGTGACCTGCAGAAAGATGAGAGGAAGCATGGTGCAGCAAAAGATGTCGGAACTTCCCAAAGACAGACTCGAACCATCTCCCCCGTTTACCTACTCTGCCGTGGACTATTTTGGACCATTCCTAGTGAAGGAAAAGAGAAGCCAGGTCAAGAGATATGGTGTGCTCTTTACATGTATGTCTTCGAGGAGCATCCATATCGAAACTGCCAATAGTCTCAGTGCAAGCTCGTTCATCAATGCCCTGAGACGCTTCATGAACAGGCGAGGAGCTGTGAGGCAGCTGAGATCTGATCGTGGTACCACATTCGTAGGAGCTCAGCATGAACTGCGAGATGCCCTGGCAGAGATGAACCAGACTGAGGTGCAGGAGTACCTCCTTCAGAATGGGTGTGACTGGGTCCCATTTGTAATGAATGTACCTCACGCTTCTCACATGGGTGGTGTCTGGGAGAGGCAAATAAAGACTGTTCGTCGTGTCCTAGAACCTCTCCTGAAGTCACTGGGAAGTCAGCTTGACGACGAGGCGCTGCGGACCTTCATGACCGAGGCAGAGGCAATCGTCAACTCAAGGCCCCTGACGACTGGTAACCTGAGCGACCATGGTGCACCGGAACCTCTAACCCCGAATCACATCCTGACGATGAAGGCCAGGATCGCTCTTCCCCCTCCTGGTGTGTTCCAGCGCGAGGACAGCTACGCTCGCAAGTGGTGGCGAAGAGTTCAATATGCCGCCAATGAGTTCTGGGCTAGGTGGAAGAAAGAGTACCTGCAGGAGTTGCAGTCTCGACAGAAGTGGGTCCGCGCCGAGAGAAACCTGGCTGTTGGCGACATCGTGATCGCGAAGGAAGGCAACGAAGCTCGCTGCTGGTGGCCCCTCGCACGCGTCATCAACGTCTATCCTAGCAAGGATGGGTGTGTACGTAAGGTAAAGATCTTGATGGCTGACAGGTCGTTGGACAATGAAGGAAAGCGGCAGCGCCAACCAACCGAACTGGACAGACCGGTCAGTAAATTAGTTTTGCTTCTTCCTGCTGACGATAAGTAAGTCACACAGAAGACCAAGGGATTCCCCTACAAGGAGCCAGACTATTTTGACATAATCGATTAATGCTATCAGGCTCAAAATATTTAAACCAAAGTGTGTTTTAATACAGTTGATGAAAATAATGCAGAAGCGAGATGCACTTTGCATCAGTAGTTGAATAAATTACGAAATAATGGTTTTGTATTTTTGGATGCTAGCAGCATTCATACTTTACTTGTTTAAGCCTTTGTTTTATGTGCTAGCACAGTGTGTTGTTTCTTTACATAGGTTTGAAAGATCGAAAATTGGTCGGCATGATATTTTTGAAATATGTATATTAACATGAATTTGTAGTAAATGGTATTACCATTTAAAGGAGCCATGTCACTACAGCTGTGTGTAGTGAGATATAACTTTGATGTTTTATATTATGTAACAAGTCAAGACTAACTGTGTGTGAAACAGGTCTGAATTGACTAGGCTATACAAGAACCCCAATGTCAAGATAAGCCCCCTCTCCTTCCGGAGTTAATGTAAACATTATATAAAGACCCCTTTGTTTCATCCCAAGTTTAAGAGGTGGTCAGTGTTTGGAAGTAGCCCCCCTGTGTAACAGTGTATAGAAAGTTCAGTACAGCCAAGGACTCTGTGAAGTGCAGTTGTGTCCAGAACAAGAAGGCAAATTCTGTGATGCCAGTAAGGCCCGAATGCGGTAAGAAACAGCAATCCTTACTATGTACTTTTGTATAGTCATTGTATATATTCCATATGTGCTTCTATGTTGTAAGAAAGTTAGATGATGCTAATTATGTAAGATACTGACTTTAGTAGACAAAAGAGTTGTGGTTCAGGTGGATGTATGCTCCCATGAGTGCTTGTCTTTGTTTGTGTGTGAGTAGTGCATGCATATGAGTAGTGTGTGGAGATCAGGTGAATGCTGTTGCTGTGTGAATTGTAGTGTTCAAATTTTTATATGTAATTAGTATAGATGTTAGTGATTATCATGCACATGACCTAGTAACATTCATAATCACAGATTTTAGAATAGAACTATTCTGGGATAAATAGGCGATATTTCATATCCTCAGTCTTTTTCATGCTTGTAATATATTAGTAACACATGATAGTATATAGAGGTTACTCATTTTTGTGGTATGTGAGAGAGTTATTATAGTTACATGCATATTCTCAGTGCAGCTGTTAGATTATTAGCATTTGAGATTGACACAAGATCTTTCGTTATATAGCAGTGTCAGTTGGTATGATCAAACACATTACCTGACAAACAGATACAGATAAAGGAAGTTAGTTAAATAAGTGAGAGGAATATATATATATATATATATATATATATATATATATATATACACACACCAGAGTTAGTGTGTATTCAAATCCCAATGTGAACTCAAAACAGTTTGCAAGATTACATAGAATGTTTCAGTAAATTGGATTATAGTTAAGAGTTATAACTATTTTTGATTAGGATGCATTTTAATGGTATTTGATAGCATATATTCTATGTTATTATAATGTTCTCTACGTACAGTGAAGTGAAATAAGTTGTAATAATGCTGCCTATGATAAAGCACAAAAGTTCTGACACAAATATAAATTATTTGATATTGTATTTGGTTATTATTCATGGAAATATAAAGTTAAATATGAGTTATCACAGGTGTATGTTCACACATGATGAAGTTAACATAGTAGACCAATATACGTGCAGATTTTGATATTACTATTTTATTACCTTGTTATATGAGTGTAAACAAGTATGCATTGAGTCTGTATATTGTTTTTATTGTTACAGATTGTTATCTCAAGATCGATGACAAGTTTGGATTCAAGAATTAAACCGGATTTAGCTGTAACCTATGTTTCCAGTGTCATCTGTTGCATCTTGCGAATAACGATACAGGGCATATCACAGTGAACTGAAACTCCCCAGCAACTAGTTGTAGCTGGGGCAGCCACAAATATCTTAGTTGTGATTAGGTGTGATCTTCAATATGCAACACCCAAATCGCAGTGATGGAAATAAATGTACATTCATTTAACTGTCTCTTCAAGAGCTTAGAAAAAAAACCCACTTTTCTGAATCTTTCAAACAATATTTCATGATTTCTATACTGTGACTCTCTACAGAATTATGGAGAATTAAATTTGTGCAAAGTTTATAAGATTGCACCTAGGAGTATTGACCGTCAAATATGAAACTCAATTCATTTATTTAGTATTGTTGTGATATGTAGCAGATAATTGATTATGTCTCTTTTGACCTTCTCTTTCACCTAAAAAGAGAAATTATGTGAGAATTACATGTTTAGTCATCACTCCCCTTTGAATTGATTCTTCTGTCCTGTACAGGATCTGCCCCCTAAGAAAGGATTCATTAGGGGCGAATCCATCTTGACTGGTTACCTGGTGAGACCAAAGGGGAAGAACGGCTGCGAGATGTTCTATGTGACGCAATCAGACCCTAAAGGTGAGTGCCAAAAATGTGCATCTGTGTGAAAAACAGTTTGCAACAAATGTACAGAAATTATATGTGTTAGTGTAAAAGTATTCATACACCTTGAAGCCAAGAATTATTTAAAGCTGGCGCACATCCATCTACAATGTACATGTATTGTGTACATTGATGCTGTATTATCCCTCCAAATTGCAACCACTTTATACGAGTCATTAAGTGCAGATCAGATTTCTGTCATATGTGTGCATTGTACACACACACACACACACACACACACTCAAACCAGTGGCGGATCCAGAGGGGGGCGCAACCGGCGCATGCCCCCTTTATTTTTCATTAAAGACAAGAGAAATAAAAAGAAAAAAAATGAAATGAAACCCGGAAGTAACACCAGAAATATAAGTTGCACCCCTCCCCCCCCCCCCCGCTTACAGAATTCCTGGATCCACCCCTGGAAACAATATGCATTATGTGCATGCAGTCACCAGCACTGTTTAGTGGAACCTTTTTTTTTCCATTTGAGCGGTGCGCCCAAGTACAGAGGTCCAGAATTAGGTCGTCTGCTCACTGGCCTTCCTGAATGTACATGACATTGGACAATTACTTCCACACTTGTGCACAGTTTATAATAATCTCTGACCATGCATTTTATGTAGTGATTGCAAGAAGTAAGGGGTGGCCCACTGTATATATTAGACCAAATATTTTGCAAGGTTTTTATTTCTGCAAATTTGTGAGTCGGGTGCTATTTGCGAATTTGAAAACATGCAAAAATATACAGACATTCTCCGTTTAATCCCGTACTCCACAATCAGGAATTTAAACACTCATAAAATTGTTAAGAAGTCCTTATTCAAGAAAAAAAAGGACTTGCTAAATATATGGTGTGTACAGTACTTTGCTTAAAGGGACTATTCAGTGCAAATGCATGTTGACTTGCATAGATTCCTAATACCCTGATCATCACTCGTACTCTATCTGAATATATGCCAAATACTTTATAATTATATTTTTATCATTTTCTTCACATTACTTGGATACGTCAAAAAACAAACCCAACTTCCAAACCAAGATTCTGCCTATGACATCATCTGTCAATCATTTCTAATGTACTAATATGATTGACAATAGACATTGGAATGTACCTTACACTACACCAATCACAATCTGAATGTTTCCCTGCAATGTCAATGATATTTGTAGTAACATGAAAACATGCAATTCATGCTCATTATACTGATAGGTGCATTTCAATGCATTTTGTTAATCATATTAGTACACTATGTACTTGAGCAAGGATTGACAGAGGAACCCATTAGCAGAATCTTGGCTTAGAAGGTTGTTTGTGTGTGTGTGGTCATATCCAAATAGTCTGAAGAAAAATAGTAAAAAAAGAATTTCAATATCTACTATGGCACATATTTAGATATTTATTTGACCACATAAGTGATGTTTAGGTTACAGCTGAATCAACACAAGTCAACATGCATAATTTACCAAGCATATTTCCTTTAACTGTGCTTAAATATGCCATAATAGGAGGATTTAACATACTCGCATAAGATTGTGTGATTAACCCGTTGAGGATGGGCTGTTTTGCTACAACACACATTTCTGATGCCTGCCCGAGTGTACTTGGGACTGGTCCTCAATGTGAAACATGAACCACATAAAAAGTTAATGTAAGAAACACTGTAGGACTAGGTTTATACACGTATCCTATCATATTTGTCTCCATCCAGCTCTCGTAGTCAGCACTGGCTGACTGCCCATGGCTAATTATCTATAAAGAACAATTCACACGCCCTGATAGCCTCTCATAGTTTTATGCAAAGTGTATCTTTCAGTTAAAGCGAACGAATGGTTTTCAAAACAAGAAGAAGATGAATACTTAACCTCCCTTAATTGTTTGCTCTTGAATGTCACACAGTAATTGAAAATATTTTCATCTCTTAGATTTTCATTATATCCTTCACCGTTTCCTTCTCTGGTTCAATTATCTTTCTGTAAAGTGCTAAACATTTTTTCATGATTAAAGCAAACTAAACATGGCAGTAGTACTCCTATAGATGTAAGGAACAGAGAAAAAGTAAGGAAAACAAACAGAAATAGATTCATAGTAGCAACCTTTTATTGAGGTTCAAACTGGTCGGTTTTACTTCAGTTCTTCTAGAAGTATCCTGATTGTATGGAAGAGGAGTAGTTTCAAAAGTTCTTGCTGATATTTTTATTGGAATGAGCAAACTGGACATGCTTTTCAACACATCCTTGATAGTATTATAAAGGGAAGGTATAATTTTGGTTGAGACCTGGCTTCAAGTTTTAAACTTTTTTGGTGAGATAATGAGAAACCTCTTGTGAAATATGAAAGAGCATGTAATTCCAAGGGGAATCTAGTGGTTATTTGATGAAGATTGGTTTTGAAATGGCTGAGATATCTAAAACTGTCGATTCTAATAAATGATGGGACCCACCCTTTCTTGAGATCTCTTTGTTTTACTTTGCGTTTTGATGTCTCAGCCATTTCAAAAATTATTTTCATCAAAAAGACTTCAAATTCCTCTTAGAATGGTATGCTCAGCATAACATTGTTTCTTTAAGTATCTTGTTTAAAAAGTTTAAAGCTTAATCCTCATTCCTGCCAAGTCTATATCATATTATACAACACCTATTTAGAATGTAGCTATCCGATTGGTCAATTGCCCATCACATGACATTTAGTGAAAAGTTCCATCGCACACTCTGGCTGTCAGCCATGCAATT
Organism: Diadema setosum; assembly: GCF_964275005.1. Taxonomy (NCBI): domain Eukaryota; kingdom Metazoa; phylum Echinodermata; class Echinoidea; order Diadematoida; family Diadematidae; genus Diadema; species Diadema setosum. Next base: position 8,425,317 of record NC_092695.1, read on the forward strand.
TTGTTTGAGCAAAAATGGATAGCGCATGGCTGACATCGCCCACTTCCACTGACTCCTGTGTTAAACTCAAGATTGACTCGAAGTTTTTGTTCCATTGCACGGCTCTGATGTCACAAAAAACAAACATTTGCCGTGCGCACTCAACAATTACAAGCACGCTTACAAGCGCATACTTTTGTCACTCATTTTTGTAAACAACTTCGTTTCGCATACACGTACACAGTGACTGCGACTGTGTGGCTACTCATTCATCTTTCACGGAAAATGGTTGCCATTTCTGAGCTATATTCAAGAATCTGTGTGGACCAAATCTGTTGATGTTCGAGGTGTTGTATAAAACAAATAGTGTGTGGTCTTTACTTGTGCAATGGAACAAGATTTCGCACTCAGTGAAAGATAAGGCGCACTATTCAACTCAGCTTCGCCTCGTTGAATAGAGCGCCTCTATCTTTCACCTCATGTGAAATCTTGTACCATCGCATTTGTTCCCATTTGCCTTCCTTAATGCATATATTTGATAATGCAAGAAACAGACAGCAGAGAAAGCCACCTCCTTTTTGCAATCTCAATTTTTCCATTATACGATCCTGCTTCTCAGACTGCAGGGATCAAAGTGCCAAGACAGGAATGCACAATCACAATGCCATTACCTGAAAAAAAAAAATGCAATCGATACACATGTAAAGCTACACTCGACAATACCCTTGCTACACTACATAGTTTTATGAAGTCAATCACCATGGCCGTAGTACCAGTTTATGTCCTGTTATGTAATACCTGCTTGCACAAATCCTGTCTAGGCCAACCAGCACATACACTCAAAGGGCATCCTTGCATCACTAACACCCCTTTCATACCAGACGCTGAACAGTGGATGACATCGGGAGGTTGTCCACTGTTCACCCATGACCACCGTTGGTATGAAAGGGCTACCGAAAAAGACATCCGGGTGAACAGTGGATGAACAGTGGATGCGATGCGTGCTAGACCATCTAGCACAGTGTATGAACAGTGGATAAACACTGGATGTCGTTTCGGTATTAAAGGTTTCACCCGTACGAACGGTGGATGTCGACGGGAACCGGAAATCTTAGAACTCATAAGCATGCTTTGTAAATGTACGTTTAACGTGTAGGCCTGCCTACACACAATTCATCGTACGGTTTGCATGCATTGTCAATGCAGGTAATGACGTTAAAATCAGTGATGACGATATTTGTATTCTGTAATCAATAATTAAGAAGTATGATTTTGACCTTTTAGTCTTAAAAGACCTAATTAATATTTTGACTTGATTTAAGGGTGTAATATAAACTGCAGTAAGACAGGAAGAGACAATTTTAAAAGACAACGTGTGCCGAGCTCACCCAAGTGCACTCTAGACATGCCTCTGGTATGAAACGGCCCGCACCTCGTGTTTACTTAACGAATCACACCCCAGACGTCCGTCTAGAGTGTGCTCAGGTGATGTCTGGAGAAGTTTGGTGTGAAAGGGGTATAAAACTCCTGTTTGTATAAGCATATGCATAGATATGGAGAGATAAAAGAGGAGCAGAAATAAAAAACTGCCCAAAACAGGTATTAAAAAAAAGATGCTTGTACTTTATATGAATTGTCGTAAAGGTAGCATTACAGCTGTATGTGCTTAAGTATCCATTAACAATGGAATACAGTAAAGAATATAAGGATTTAACCCAAGCCATTTTGTGGTGATAAATGAGAAAGCCGGAGGTGATGACACATTTCAAATGGTACCAGCAAATAATGAAATTACTGCATATTATATATTCTCCATTAGCTTGCTGCTGAATGAAATTTCTAGATGTATGCACTTCATACCTGTAATATTTGTGAAAAAGAACAGAAACTGGTAGCAAAGCATTGGTAGTATCAAATGCCCTCAACTAGAGAAATGATGGTACCATATGTACTTAAAGAGAAATTCACCCCAGACATATGTGGATTCAGCAATTCCAGAAATATCAGTAGAAGACATCGATGAAGTTAGAGGAAATTTGGACAAGCTGTTTAGCAGTGAGGAATATATTTAAGTTTTCATTTAAATCTACATCACGGCAATGTATGTGCTATCATTTGCTGGAAGAGAAGGCTTCAAAAATATGTGATGTCACAATGGTACAGCAATATAGAGGAAATATCTTTAACATTCCTCAAAATTTGATGAGATCTTCATGAAATTAAGCAGAAATAATTCATGGAGGTGGGACAGACAAAACAAATCAAAAATTGTTCCTTGAGACCATTAAGCCAAAAACCTCATATTCTTCAGATATAGAAGACATTTATAAAAATCATGTTGTAAATGTACTGTATTTACCCATTGGCACAGGTAGATACTTCCATAAGTTGTACATGGCATTAGCAGTGATGACCTGATAATGCCCTTATACATGTGGAAGGACCAGTTGCTGAATTTGATATTTGCTATCGTAAAAATGAACAAGCAAATTGTGTTTTTATCAGAGTTTTATCGCAGCATAGCATTTAGTTATCCTGTGATGCATCAAATCAAAAGTTTCTAGTTCAAACACTTTGGGATCCAGAAACCAGGTCCCCAAGCAGCACTGGTATTGAAGATGTCTTCAGATATGGTAGTATACCATTGTGTATGGAAGAGACAGTTTAAAGATACATACACCTGTTCCATTTATTGTAAAATGCTTGCATGATGTCAATCTTTGAACTGTAAATAGTACAGGTACATGAAAGGGACATTCCATACAATTACATAATTTTATATTATGTACACTGTAGTACATGAATTGATAGTACCATGTACATGTACATCATAGATTTGTGGAATTTATTGTGGTCCTTGAGCAGACAAACTAATACTCTGAAAAAAAAGCACATTACACTGAACAAAGATGATGACATAGGAGGCTCACATATTCCAGTAATGTAGCGATGTAATGCCATCATAATACCACTTGTTTAACAGATTCACCTGTGTTGAATTTATGCATACTTTCCTCTCTTAAACCGCTTCCATGAGCGCCCATTCATGCCTTCTTACAGTGTGTGAAGCAGCTAAAGTCATCATCACTATGATTTATTATGAATTTTGAAAACATTTGTATATCTTATCACAATCACTTTGAATTATGTAAACCTGTATTTTGTACAACAAATTAATAGATGTTCAAATGCAAAAGTCCAAAAATCATTGAGAGGTCCTTTAAAATGTTACACTCACTCTATTATGAGTAGAGATGTGATCATTACTTTGCTTTTTGTTTTCCTTTTTTTTTTTAACTTTCTCTTCAGGGTCTGTTCCAAAGTGGGCAGTCAACAAGGTTGCCCAAATTGTTGCACCATCGGTAAGTACCTGCCCACAATTGTCTCAATCAATTACGTCCCCTCCCCTCCATGTTAAAGGCAGCAACTAGAGAATATGCTATGTGCTACCAGGATGAATTTTAGATAAGGGCAATACATTTGGAGCACTTTGGAGAGCATGCATAATTCAGTTACCTCATCTACAACAGCAGACAAGTCTGACACTCTGATTTATAGATGTTACTCACGAATAGCTTGGCTGGACGACAAAACACAACAACTTGCCATCAGACAAATGGTTTATGTACACTGTATATGGCTGAAAAAATTCTTCTGGTGAGAAGGTAACCTTCACAAATCTTATTATGACTATGTGTCCATCTGCACGAGGACTGCATTGTTCAAAATGATTGACAAGGTTAGACAGAGGTAAATGAATTTTGATGCAGCACTGCTGAAAAAATAGTAGATTTTCTCAATTCTCTGCTACAAACAAAAGGATAAAACAAGGGATTGTGTACTTCAATATGAGTGCCTTTTGAGGTTAACAGAATTTTGTGTGTCAACTACCACAAGGTGGACCTGCATGATATGTAGGGACCATACGAATATATATATATATATATATATATATATATATATATATATATATATATATATATATATATATTTATATATATATATATATGTTTTGTTTTGTTTTTTTTGTTATAAATTCTGTAGGTAGCTTTCTAGCATTGTTTAAGTTAGAAACATCAGAAAGCTAGAGTAAATTGCAGCATTAGCGAGAAAACACCTCCCTCAAATTTTCGCAGTTTGCCAATTTTGATGGGACAGATGCAGTCATATAAAGAAAATAGAAATGTTTTTTCTATTTTTTCTAATAGGATGTTTTTGGTTGTTTGTGATCGAAGTACCTACCTGGTAAATTCTGATGAGCAAGCTCTTACAGGACCAACATGAAGTCCCCCCCCCCCCCATTGGACAAAGCAGATGACAATTCAAATACTCTCTCTATGAAGAAGTGATACATTTAAAAGATAATTTACAATTGGGATATTGAAGAGAGCCTGAATGAGTACCACTGCCCCCCCCCCAAAAAAAAAATAAATAAATAAAAAAGAAAAATACACACTTGTAAGGCTGATAACTTTACATAGAGTCCTTGCTTGTGTGATTACAATTCAAGATATTTACAAATTCTTTGGGGATTCAGGATTTTCACATTCAAAAAATTTTGTAGCCTGGATAAAATTGTGAATCTAGATTGTATTCCTTTCTTCTCTGTTTGCTGTGGTCAAATTTTTGTCCAGCAGGTGAGATTTGCAATATTTTATTGACTTATCAACCCCCTTGCAGTTTTGATACTTGATAGTACAAACATATTTCAATTAGAGAATGCAAATATAGGTGATAGTAAACATGTGAAAGTATAGAATACAACAATCGTATCTACAAGTCAAGGCATACAGGATGTCTGACTGCTGTACATCTATTTGTTCACATATTTGCATTTTCATTTGTTGTTGTGAAACTGCTACAGGTAATGAAGACCCTGCACAAAGCCTGTCTAAGGTATCCCCAGTGGAAAAGCACGCACAATCCCGGCTTCAAGCCCTGGCTGTACCCGGAGCAGGCCCTGGGCTACCTGCCCCGCCTCAATCAGGAGGACATCCTTCCCAAGCAGGAGTACCCCTCGGACGACTCCCTGGACGAGAGCGAAATCAAGGAGGAGGACTTCACGGACGACGCCCTGGTGGTAGAGGACAAGGATCTTTGATGGCAAGTGACCCCTCCAGATGGCGACAGAAATTGGGCACGTTTTGTAGCCTGTCTCGTAATGCAGTGCAAGCCAGATGTTTTAAGGACCCGGTAGCATGGGGATACCACGGAGTGGGAAGGCTGGTATATGTGAGAATCCCCGTAATGTATCGTTTATAGCTTTCTCACTGATCTCTGCGTAAGTACACAAACAGCCAAAGAATCTCAACTGGGTTAGGCCATTATCGATGAGCGTACACTTCGATGCACATATTCGCTGACCAGTGCTATTTGTGGTTTTCGAATGTGCCCAGTGGGCAGTGATTGAATCCGGCCACCCATGAATCCGCCCACCATAAATCCCCAGGCTACCGGGTGTCTAACTAGAACAAGATGAAACCAGTGTGACTTTGAGACAAAGGCATGTGCTGTTGTTATCTCTGCAATATTTCCATAGTTCTTCCTCCAAAATTTGTACTACTTACTTTGATCTTTGACTTAAAAAGAAGCTAACTTAATCCTGGTTCCGCTGAAGTTAGGGAGCTTTAGATTTGGACACGGATGTTTGAGATGACGATCGTGTTGGATGTTCTCCTCTCTCTGCGTCATGTTAAAAAGTAGCTATATGCCATGACATAGCGTATATTTAAAAAGTAATAAAATGGCGACCCGATATGATCAGTGCATCAAGTAACCCCTGTGCATTGTGAATTGTGCAGATGTAGAAATAGCCCAGAACACATAGTGAAAACTCAGACGACGCAAGTTATAAATAGATCGCTTTTGACAAGCGATTTTGCGCATGCCCTGAACAATCTTTTCCCTCAGAACGTCCCTGTTGCGAAAAATCTAAAGCTCCCTATTAATGTTCAGTGGCTCAAAACGTCCAGGGTATTGTGTGAAGCCAACTGAGTGGATTAATTTCCCATGTGACGAGAATTCCATTTGGAAAAATTGTCTAGGATTATCACGGCCACTTGAAGTATTTGACTATTCCTGTTCAGGTGTTATTTCATTATCTGATCTGAACGTAGCCGATGGACAGGAAGATTACCTACATTGGCTGTGGTCATTGGTTAATTTCATTTGTTGTAGTTTCTATTAAGTGCCATGTCATTGTGATACTGTATTGGAGAGCAGCTTGGCAGATAAACATTCCAGGAAGGTTTAGAAGAAAAAAAAAAAGAGTACCTAGATCTGCTTGTGTTGATGTCTTCTTTTGCATTGAATAACCCTATTTTGGCTCTCTTAATGGTGTCAGGAGACATTTTACGTTTAGGGGAAATAAAATCTGAAATTTGCGTGGATTTGAGTATGTTTGAAGTCGAAAAATTCATTATCATTTTTGTTTAAATTAGTATGTATACAGTAGTTCAGCACCATGACTGATGATATGTTATTTTATGTAGCGGACATCATCTGTTGCTACAGATCAAAAAAGCTAAAACAATGCATAGTAGATTCCAAGGGCAAATATGTAAATGCTGTAGTGCCTGTAATGATGAGCATATTCGTTAGATAAAGAGAATCATTCCTCTCCATATTTTCTGTTTTAGAAATTAAAATTTACTGTCTTTTATCGAATGATATGCAAAATGGAAATTCATTCAGAACATCACTTCTCTGTTGCTGAAAATTTTCCAGGGTATTTGCTACATTCTTGAAAATGTTTATTTTATGTGTTTCTGTTTATGATGAAATGATAGGGTTTGACAAATTTTGTAGAGCTAATTGGCCTTTTGTTGTTTTTCCTGTTACCTGTAATATCTTAAATGGCTAAATGAGGCGAACTGATTTTCAATGCTCACAGTCAAGCAAAGTACTGCATGTGATGTATATGATGGTAAATCTTACATCATGAAACATTCCAATCTTAAAAGGGTACACTAGTGGTATTACAGGGAGTCATGTATACCTGCAGTCACCTTGGACAAATTCTGTACTTCTTTTATTTGACCTTAATATTTGTAGAAAACATGCTGTCTCTTCACAGCAGTTCAATCACAGGTTCTGCAATGTCATTCTTGATGAAATAGCCATGTGTTAATTCCATTTCACAGTGCATGGAAGTCCTACTTTCTGGAATCATTGAGGATATAGACAGAGACTTGGTAAAGGGGTCTGCATAATACCAGTATATAGATCGGGAATGTTGGGTTTTTGATCATTTATTTGTTTCTTTGTACATTGTAGCTCAATCTAACCTAAACTCACCTGAGAAATACTCATGTATTCATGTATGTTTTTTTTTTTTTAGAGCGTCATTTTATAGAGGAGTTACAGCAACTGAAATGAATCCTTGAAGATTATCATTTCAAACAGCAGGTCATCATTGCAAATTAATTGTCTGCTTTGCAAAGTAGTGTGTATCAATCATTGTCATGGTGTTGCAGAGATCAATGTACATGTATATTTGATTATTTTCCAGAAGAAAAGCCTAACCATGCATAAATGATGTCTCCCATGCACATGAAACTTTATTATTACTGTGTACCCCATTTATCTAACAATACTAATGTTTGTTTGTTTGTTTTTTTTTCCAAATCATGACTTCCCAAGGATTATTTTCGTGAGTGGTTAAGTTTGCCATTGTGGAGTACAGTAATGAACAGAGAAGTCTACACATGTACGGTGGCATTCATGTCGAGATGTTGAATTCACAAATAGCACCTGACTTGCAAAATTTGCGAAATTATTAATGACCCTGCAAAGTATATGTCGGATGCAGTATGGAAGAGTAAAGTAGAGAGAGAAATATGAAAAAAAAAAAATATGTTAACACAACAGAAATGCAAACTGCTTTGTTTTTAGCAATTTTAAAGTCTTCCCGAGTCGTGATGTTATTTTGAGTTAACAATTACACATTTTCCAGTTGAATGGAGCTCCGTAAAGTATTATTAATTGACTTAAGTTGAATTCAATCGAAAATTGAAAATTTAATCCTTACTCGGGATGAGTTGAAGGTAAGACCATCAAGATTATGCCACTCTCTTCATTAAGAGATCATACATTGTGTCATTCATATACTTCACAAAGCTTAATACATGGGCCTACGTATAATTCTGTAACTAGCACACACTTCACTGAGTTATCAATGAGAAATTTCTATAAAATAAATAAATAAACAAATGCAACAGTGCAGAGGACAGAATTTGCATTCTACATTCTGGAGATACATTGTATTCCAGGCAGCCCCTGTAACATCCTGTCAAAGTAACAAGTAGAAATTCAAAAAGTTAGGGCCGTTTCTAAGTGAAATGTTCTAGGAATACTCAAAGAAGAATAGTGGGTTTGCTGTGTGGCAGTGGTGTTCCTTTCACCTTCTCGTCTAAGAATCTTGATTTTTACTAAATTAGCAAATTAATCAATGCTTCCAAAACTGGAATGAGAGGAATGAGATTAGCATTGTTTTCTGTAGGTAAATTTCATGGGCAAATGAATTGGAAAGGTGAAAGGCTGTAGATAGTTGTTTATTTATTTATTTTTTTTTTGATACAAGCCAACTTGTATAGGGAGGGCAATTCTCTGAAGAAAAAGTACTGGATTTGAAAATAATAGATATGTGGTGAAAACAGCATTTATTTATTCTTTGATTTATTTTTGATGTAATTCTTAGGCTATTCAGTGTGCTCTCCATGTGAACAGATGAAGTGTAAAGCTCAGCCTTCTGTGCACACAGAACTTCCATGATGAGTGTTTGTTTGTTTGTTTATTTGTTTTTTCTAATTGCCACATTTCAGATTGCAAGCCATGAGAAATATGTACTTGCTGTCAAATCAAAACATTCAACAGAAAAAAAAAGGAAGAAGAAGAAGAAGAAAAAAGTAGCTATGTAGAATATAAGATGCAAGAAAGTGCAAATAGACTGAGTGTAAAAGCAGAGTTTGTATATTAACTGCTGTGAGTGCGTGATGTGATAATTTGTCCAGTCAAGAGCACAGATAATGCTGTTGAGATTTCCTTGGAATCTCACACTTGAATTCCCTTTTCTTGTTGGTGTGGTTTTGATTCAGTCACTTAAGGAGGTTTATCCATGGTATGGTTTTGATTCAGTCACTTAAGGAGGTTTATCCATGGTATGGTTTTGATTCAGTCACTTAAGGAGGTTTATCCATGATATTTTTTTTTTTCTTTTTGTGTCCCTGTGTTATCTCAACTTTTTCCAAATGTAACAAGAGAAGAGATTTTTTTTTTTCATTATACCATGACTTAGGAGAACACGAGGTATTTATGATATACAGTAATATGACACAGCAAAGACTACTGTACTATGATGTCAGACAAGAGTTGAATGAACATGGAATTTGATTGAACTACTCATGGTTTGTATGATAAATTCATGTGAAGTGAAAACAAAAATACGAATGAGGTCATCATAATGTTACCTGATGTAGAATCTTATTCATTCACAAGTGCCAGTGCCGTGATTTCTCAATGTCATTGAACACATTATGTGATAATCCAAAACCAAATGTTCCATCTCATGGAATATTATATACTTTATAGGTGTAATATATTCTTTGCAATACAAGTCTGTTGTATGATAGACACACACATATGCATGTTCTTGTGTGTGTATGTGTGTGTTGTCTGTGTGTTTGTGTGTCTTTAAAATTAATGAAGATAATTCTCGATTTCTTGGGATGGTCCTGTGGTATGTACTTCGGAAGAATTGTTTTGCCATGGCTAATTTGACATGAACAGGACCAATAAACTGGTTTAATCACCCTGTTTGCAACATCGGCAAGTCTTCACTGAGCGGTCAGCCTGAATTCTAGGCTAAATGTAGGATTTCAAAAGAGAATCTCTATGAAGTGAATGGTTCAGACATGCCCAAAATTTTTCACAAATATTCACTTCTCTGTCCAAAAGAGAAGGTGAACATGAGCCAACTGTAGTTTGAAAAAAAGGGGAGAATGAATATAAATGTTGGAATTTGAAAGAGTGTAACAGATGATCATGATCTGTGGTCAGTGGGGGAAAAAAAATCATCATTTTAACCCCCTATATTGTACAATGAATTGTTGGGTTCTGTGTGAAATCTGCATGAAATCTGTGTGAAATCTGCATGGACTTCACAATATTCTTGTACTTTGTAGGAGAGGATTAAGTGAGAAAAGACAAGTACAAATGTCTGTTGTTGATTATGGTTCATTAAAAAGGAAAAAAAAAATCACCAAACACAGACAATCAACTGCATAAAGTTTTTATCCAACTTTCCTCTGCTTGGAGTGTGTCACATAAATCTCAAACAAGAACAATTGATTGCAGAAGCAATTAGTTTTGATTACCCATGCACACCTTCTTTCCTGTGTGTTCTTTCTTCATTGTCTTTCTGCAGTTTGTGGCTAAGTTTGTGGTCCTTTTTCCATGCTTGAAAAGATTATGTTTGCTCAATTCTTCAAATTGTTCTTGTATCTGTCTCTTCTTATTTCTGTTCTGTTAGTTTATATTCTTGGCTCAACAGGCGACTGAAGCAAGATTGAAATTTGTCAGTAATGCACAGATTTACGAGTGATATTTGTGAAGTGCAAATAATCTGCATTCTTGGCTTTGACTATCTGCAAAGTCATTAGCTCGGCATCATGGAATAGCCAGCAATGAAATGTTTTAAGAAACATTACAATATCGCAGTGAAAGCATTGCTGATTTGTTTTGTTTTGTTGTTGTTGTGTTGTTGTTTTTTCAGGCATTCTTCATCATGCAACTGTGCATGTCTTTTTGTCCTAGCACATATGAATGTGTTCCTCCTTAATTATGTGCTTCCCTGAATGTTTGTGTTTGTGGGGTTTTTTTTTTAATCTATAAAACTTTTATGGATTCCCCCGCCATTGTTGGGCAGTTCAAATATAGATTTTGTCATGTGACGTGCAAATTAATTGCTTTCACAAAGTCACATATAGTTATCCATGGCTGTAACAACCTTTGTGGTAGTACTTGATCCAAACCACATTAAGGTATCAATTTCCTCCTGTAATTAAATAGTGCTTCTTTTTATCTGCCACAGTTGAAACCAACATGAAAACTTGTAGCAGTCATTTGTCTAATTCTTCCCCATTCCCTGGAGCACTTCAGTTCGAATGAATCTCAGCAGACTTTGTAAAGGTGATGATTAAAGGATTCGGCTCCATAGCTAGCATCGCAGTCTTCAAAATGATTTATTATTTCATGTCTGTTTTCAGATTGTGTCCATGAATGGTATGGTCTATTCAAATTTCATTGAGAAAAACATACAATGTACATGGTAAAGGAGAAGGGGCAAAATTGATGTCATGGTTGCCATGTCGAGCCTCTGACATTAAAACATTCAGTAAATCACTAGAGGAAGACATTTTAGTCTGTTAAGAATGTGATCATACCCTTTTGTCTGTGTGCACGAAACAATGTGCAGTGAATGTGCAGAAAGATATGATACAGAAAAGTGTATATTGTCATCTGCTTTGGTTATTTTATTCTTTTACATGTTGTGTATATGACACTATTTATTATTATTATTTTTTTTTTTTTTAAGCATAGCATATCTCAAACAGGGACTTGTGAGGCGATTTTTCTGTTGTTGCATTAGAGATTTAGAACCAAAGCAGTGAAACTGAGAAATATGATCTCTTTTAAGGAATCAAGGTTAGCATTTATCCAACTTTCATTTACTGCCACAGGAAGCAATATTTGTGTATTGTCAACTTGTGAAATTTTGCAGAAAATAAAACCAAAAACAGAAGACGGTGAAATATGATGGCAAGTACAGACGTGACACAGATGGTTGCAAAACCAGTGGATGAATGAAAAATGGTAATTACGTGGCATAATTGTAATTGTCACAATGACTTTGCAAAGATCAAAAGTAGCGCTTACTTTTGAGTCACGTAATACGTCTGTGACCACTTCTTAATGTGGGGTTCATTTTTACGATGAAGAATATTATTTCACATATAGTATGTTCATACTCTATTCGTTTACTGCACATTCCTGTAGATTATCACTGACTATTCTGGCTCGAGCTTTAGATGCTGGTTAGTTCATGTTCAATCAAGCCAGTTCAATCAGTGTTTAACATCATATTTATACAGCTGTAAATCGGTTCTATTTAAGTCATTTTTTATGACTCGCGACAAAGTATATTACATCATTGAAAGCAATAGCATATCAAAATATATCATTTTATACATATGTGTTCATATTATCTGTAATAATTTTTTGTGTAGTTATCCATTCTACTGTGGAATTGAACGTTAGGTATACAATATATCTATTCATCTATTTATGCCAAATACAAATATTGTGATAAGAAATTTTCTGCATTTTATATAAGAGAGAAGAATCAATAATATTTTTGAAAATCTGTATTTGAGTGCCTTGTACAGTGGAAAACAAGTCGACTTTGTAATTGTTAAAGGACAGGGTGTAGCGGTTCTATTGTCTGTTTTGCTGTAGGTTTTATTTTCCTCAACATGCCTTTAGCTGTAGAGAGACAAGCAAGACGTAAATATTGCGTTGCAGAATCCTCTCAGTATCCGTACATGTTGGTGAATGGACTGTCGCGACCAAATTTATTAGTGCTAGTGCGTGTTAGTGAATTTAATAGTACTCAGGCTGCCAACTTTACATCGCTGTTACCATGGCCTTTCTATTCCAGTCCATCATTGAAGTATCTTTGTTTAGCAAATAACAGTTTATGAAATTATGAAATATGAATCCTGCTGTGTTGTCAATTTGTGTTCTTCTTTCGGAAGTACTGGTGTTTACAGTTGCAAAATCAAATATATAATGTCAATTATTAAAACCTGTAAGTGTTGCTACGTTTTGCAACTTCACTGGCATTTTCATGGGCAAGAAGGCATTACAAGCTCACAAATTGTTGGTGTGCACTTATTTGCCTGTGTGAAGTGACATTGCACAAACTGAATAATGAACACCTATGCCCAATATCACAATTTCACAAAAGAGGTTTAGAAATACAGCATGCGTGGTCAAGAATACACTAATGGTGATTTGTGCGATGACCAGTTAATGGTTAAGCTCAAATACCTCACTTTTGTAATGGCCACATACTACTGGCATTTACATCCGGGCATATTCTACTGCTGCTTGACCTATCTTTAAATGGCATTACTCGGAGATTTGGCACTGTGCAGTCACTGCAAACACGAGCTTAATACCCCTTCTGCAGTAGTTGGATACATAAACAGCTCTTTTTAAGTCTTTTATTTCTAACTTCAACAGTATTTTTGTGCAAAGAGTTGTTGTAATGGATTCCAGATTGGAAAAATTTGACTCGTTCTTCGAGCCTGCTGTTGACAATATGTGACCCGCTACAACAAAAAGGTCCTAAAGTCGCGCACGGTCGAAGCCGTGAAAATCGAGTTTGAAGTCAGAGCATTAAAATTGGTCAAAACTTACGATTTTCTGATTTTGATATATTATTGGAGTCTAACATGTCTTCTATCATCTGTCGAAATTTTGAAGCAAAATGATCAAAGGAAAGATTAAAAAATAACGTTTTTCTGAGCCGTGTTTTTTGGCGTTTCAACGAAGCAGAAACTGGCTCCAAAATTTGGATTGAGCGCCACAGATAGGTTCCGCCCCTAACAACAACCAGAGTGATCTCATTGGTCAGTTTGCTGCTTGCTGCTAACCGAAGCATGAAGCTCACACACTGCCCAGTCGACTGGTGCGTGCGGGCGGGGTGCGCTTGCTCAGCCGCTTCTCACATCCTGGTCACTGATTGGTTGGTGAGGAGACCGCCGAAGCTGATGGGCTTGAATGAACTCTTCGGGGGTTGCTAGGGCTTACCTTCTATTGTCCAGAGGTGAAAACTGACTTGGGTGTTCCTTGATTGCGATTGCGTTGAAAGGAAGACTTTAAGGGCGCTTTTCTCGAAACAGTGATTTTCCAGACGTCTCAACATGCTCTCTTTTAAACATTGATATCTCCGCAGCCGATTATTTTCATAAAATGTGTTATATATCAATTTAAAGCAGAAAAATTAGCGGATTATATCATGCAATTTTCAAATAATCGACATCGCGCGACTTTAGGATCATTTTGTTGTAGCGGGTCACATATTATTGCTTCCCCTTTGCTAACACGATGGCGACCAAATTAAAAAAAAAAAAAAATCTTTGCTCACCTTGGGTAGTGTAATTGCGACTGGAGATACTAAAAGCTATATAATTATGTTCTTGTATATAAACTCCATCTCATTGCCTAGTATGTGTTTGCTTGTCACAAGCTGTCACTATGCTTATCTGTCTTTCTGCAAATCTATCGGCCCCAAAAATAAATTGTCCTCGTTTGCTCTGTATATTACTTATGCACAGTCAAGATGTATAGGACTGTGCTAAAAAATATCAATTTTAGAAGAGGATTGTGTTGGCGAAATAGAAGGCATATCATTTCTTTGTTCATCAGTATGCTATACACCAATAGCTCTGAGCCCTACTGTAATAAAAAGGCATATTTTAATCTCCACTTCAATCGTTGTAACGGTAGCAAAGTGAATGATAAGTAAAGACATACATACCTCCGTTCTGGTATGTGTCATTTTTGTTTCCGAGTATTAATAAGCAATATATTATACCCCATCTGCACTTTTTTATGTGTATTTAAAAAAAAAAAATGTGCTGTGTAATAAGTTCATTCATTCATTCATATAATTCTTCTTTCCTTTATATTGTTAATATGTATGTTCATATAATTTGAACTTCTTTAGCCAAATGATTTAGAAATAAAATATATATTCCACTTTAAATACCTGCACTTACTCCTGTGTCCATTTGTCTACCTGTATGACTAATGAATAGAAATCAACATATGTCATGGACAGTGGAAACATAGTATAATGAGATCCTTAGGACCAAGATAATTTGAAAGAAAAAGATCAGTTGTAACAAAATATGTGATATAATAAACTAATTTCTCTGGTCCCAATGAATTTATTTTCTTTGTTTTGTATAGGTTATTGACAACTGATGTACAGTTCGACCTCGATTATCTGGCCATGTCGGATTGGCCGGATATGGGAGACTCGATGTTAATGTATATAGCTGCCGTCCAAGCTGCCGTCCCAGTGCACTGGCAGCTAGGCAGGTAGCGTACCCCGCAAAGGTGGTGTAATCTGCTAGCCTGCACAAAATTGTAGTCCCTTCTTCACAAAAAGAAAGTATATCTTTATGTGAAAATCATACATGTTTTACCTCATTAGATATTGAGAAACCTATCATGCACATCTCATAGATCTATGAAAGTCACTGTTTTTTCTCAATTTTTGGATGAAAAAAAAAAGTCCTTCACTGCTTGAACACGTCCGGATATTAGAGATTTCCGGATAAAAGGAGGCCGGATAATCGAGGTCGAACTGTAACAAAATATCTGATAGTAGAACACAAATTGTCTTGGTCCCAAGGATCTTGATATACATGTACTGAGTTTCCACTATACTAATGCCCATATATACTTGATATCATAAGTGATGTGTATTATATGCTTTATAAAGTAATGCATATTATCTGCTTTAATAGAGTGATGAAGCAGATCCTTGTTTGATAAATCAGCCTCATCGCAAGTAGATACAACGAAATCTCGCCGTGAAAAGCATATTATGAAAGTGTTAATGACAGGTCATTATACAGTGTACTTCCCTAATGATTGGTCATCAGCAAAATTATGTGCTAGGCAAAGTAAATGCCTTTTCACATGTACACTCTCAACCTATCATTTGATTAGGATGTATTCCGTAATCTTATAACATGAATTATCAAATGCACCTTGTGGTGCTTTCTTTATGGGAGATTCTAAACATTGAAGTGATGTCTCTCTGTTTCGTTTTCAGTCATTGCAAGTCTTGGGTGACAAACGCTGCCCATACTAAATCCCTGATGTGGTAATTGAATCAGTCTACATGTACACTGTCTTTGTATCATCGCACATATTTTGTTGTTTATCTCTTAGCTTTTTTTTTGGGGGGGGGGGGGTGGTGGGGTATGCACACACACACAAACAGTCACACAAAATGGTAAGAATGTTTGTCACAAAAGGGCACTACACCATAAACATGCTTCCTGTGTAGTTTCTACCAAATATCGCAGACTATGATGTCCGACATTTTACACGAGACTCTTGACTACACACACTTTGTTGCAATGTCTCCACCTATCGAGTTAACACAGACACTGCTTGTCATCGTGTGTCTATGGAAAGTAGGTGTGATTTCTTTGAATGACGCAAGCTGCATGACGTATACAACTGCACAAGAATATGCCTATAGATATGCACACACAAACATTCATAAATTCATTCAATTTCTCACAACTTGCAGTCACTTTTCACATCTCTTGACACACATTGCCCAAAAATTATTAAGAGTACAGCTTACTTTGGCATGTATACATATTTTAATACAAATAATTTCGAAGTATGTACAACTTCAACACTGTAGGCAGCTACGTACAAGGAGGCAAGAAGAAATCACGGTTTCCACTGCAGGAACATTGAATACACTTCAGGAAAACCGAAGTAGATTCAGGAATTTCTTCTAAATGCCAAATTCTATTGAGATGAAGAAGCGATCTCTTAAGACTGCCTTGTCCAAACATAAAGAAGACTGGAGCTACATTACCTCTTTCTGGGGCCAAGTTCACACACCCAACTTGGTCAATGGCTTACCAACTTTGCATACTTTGTGCACAAACCGGTCAATGAGATCGCAATGTGCCACATTACACTGAAAGTGTTGTAGCCACAGATTTTCCATAATGGTTACATTGCAGCAAAGTTTGCAATGTTCTCCACAACTTTACTGTACTTTATTTCTGGCATAAACACTTCTAAAGAAAAAAGCAGCATGGCTTTGAAAAGTAGGATGTTTACCAAAAGCGCTCATGTGTTGTGGTCTCAGAATAATGTCCCACACAAGGGGTTTACACTGTGGCACACAGATTTAGTAGCACTGCAAGGAATATTTAACATTATACAGTGCATTCCCATTAAATTAAACATGACAATAACAAATTTTGTCACAAGAAACTAAAAAGTTCAGATCCCAAAATCATCATCCATATATCTCTACATAATTTATATGTTTATAATAATAATAATAATAATAATAATAATAATAATAATAATAATAAGGTCTTATTTATCCAGGGTAGCCTCTTCAGTGTTGCCACTGCTCTACCAGAGGGCCCTGCCATTATTATTACCCCAGCGTTGCCAGGTACATACACCTGGGTCAAGAGGGACATTGTGGGTAAAAGCATCTTGTCCAAGGACGTAAGCACTGGGCGGGAATCGAACTCGGGTCCTCCGATTAGGAGTCGGGAGTCTTATCCACTATGCCACAGCGCCCCCACAGTTTGGCCCCAATGTTTGGCTATAACAGAATACAGTGAAAGAAAACTACCAGTTCCAAGGAATTTGTTATATCAGGAGTCAGCTGTATAATAGAAATACAACAATTAATGCTAAAACAGAAATAGACAGTGTAGCATTGTATCTATTTCTATCATGGTTGTGTCTGCCAAGTAGTACTTCTTGAAGTTCCCTAGACTCCAACTTGGTCTGACACCTTGCACTTTGCATACATTATCATACAAATAAAATTGAATCTTTAATGGAGGACCACCAGAGCAAATGACTTCGGGTTCACCTGAGAAAGTAATACATGGCCACAGTATTGTCACAATAAAGCATACTGTTTGACTGGACTGAAGAAAGAATGTGAAAACTCCCAAGCTCCTAATCTGAACACCTGAGTGGTCATAAACTATCATAGACTGATTATCTCCAATATACTAATCAATACATTTTGTTAGAGTCTTAAACTTTCCAGAAATATTTAAGCAGATTTTACTTGTCCATTCCAGGCAAGTTATCCATCAGCATGAAGCTCGCAGTTACCCCTTCAACACATTACAAGGGTAAGGTACTGTATACGCCATATATTTCGCGAGTCTAAGTTCTCGCAAATCGGAACTTCCCAACGATTTTGCAAGTAGTTAAATTCGTGATCGTGGAGTTGTGTACGGAACGGAGAAATGTATACGCGTACGTCACATCCATAGCGTGATTAGAGTCAATATTTTTGCGTGTCTTTAATTTCGCGAATAGCACCTGACTCACGAAATTCACGAAAAATAAAAACCTCGCAAAATACTTGGCGTATACAGTATTTGATTCCACCAACTTATCAGGCATTTTGTCGTCTCAGGTCTGATAATACTCCATGCTCTTTCAGCCCTTCATGCCTACGCCACCAATGTGCCTCAAAGAGTACCTCTTCTTCAGAGCCCAGTGATGCAAGTATCACCTCTTTGGTTCCACTTCCTGGCCGTCCTGAGAACGATTTGTGAAGAAGCGCAGCTTTGAAGGGAGAATCTTGACAGTGATTGGCATGGCCTCAAACCTCTCATTGTCAATCGTATACCAGGAATCCTTACCCTGGTATTCAGGGAGGGAAGGGGGGGGGGGGGAGGAGGAGGAGGGATGGGGAGGGGAAAGAAGAGAACTAGTTTAGGAGACTGAGATCAATAGAATATAAGATTTCCTTTATGGCTGAAGAAGCTTCATAACGCAAATCAAAAGATATTGTGACCTAACTATACACGGGTTAGCACATGTAAAAAACAATTTCTGTGATACCAATGACGAGCAAATCACTGTTAATCCTTCTGTCAAAATGACATAACTGGATACTGATACCATAACTGGTTGACTAAAAACATGATAACATCAGCTTGATTCAAATAACACGCAGACATTATAAATTCTATGATTGTGAAGACATTTGAAAACTTAAATTTCCTTGAGTTTGAATTTATGGGTGACAGAAACAAAAAAGATACAGTAATTACTTCTCACCTTTATTCCTTACAAGTACATCTTTACTGCACAGAAATTGCAGCAGTGCATAACTATTACGTGAGTGAATATTCATCAGTAATTCTCATTACTGTACACATTCCTGGCTCTCATACCATTTGAGATATATCTTTCCTATTTGTGCTTTTTGTTTTCAGTTTGAAAATCACAGTCTTCATCAAGAAATTATCTTCTGTGATCATTACATGTCCTTTCAGGAATATCAAATTTCATACCTTTGTAAAATGTGGAGTTTATGTAAGCATATTGCAAATGAATTATATATTTCTATACATGTATTAAAACACAACCCATTCCATTTTCACATTTTCACATTTCACAACCCATTTCATTTCCAGTGCATACATTTTGTGAGCATGAGTTTGTCATGGAAGAGTTTCTAACACATGAAAACATTCACCTCTATCCAAGGAATGAGTTAAAAAATGGGACTTAAAATTCTTGTCTTTTACATAGACGAAATAACAGCAGGAGACTGAATGAAAAGCATCAAACCTCTTCAATCTTGGGTGTCAGACGAACCTCTCCGACTGGAATATCAGTTGCCTTGTAGATATCAGTATGACCTTTCCCTGCCAGCCTTGCCCACCTACAAATATAAGAGCAAACAAACAAACAAACAAACAAAACAAATGTTGATGGTGCTTTATATGTTCACAATGCAAAACCATTATTTCATTCTATTCTTAAAGGGATCATGTAGTTTTGGTTGAGACCTAACCTCGGGATTCTAACATCTTTTGGTGAGATAATGAGAAACTGCTAATGAAATATGAAAGAGCATGTAATTCCAAAAAGAATTCAACGTTTATTTGATGAAAATTGGTTTTGAAATGGTCAAGATATCCAAAACAGAGCAATTCTAATAAAAGGTGGGACCAACCTTTCATTACGATCGCTTTGTGTTACTTTATTTTTGGATGTCTCAGCCATTCCTAAACCGATTTTCATCAAATAAACTTTGAATTCCTCTTAGAAAGGTATGATCTGAACTATTTTACAAACGGTTTCTTGATACACTTATCTTGCAAAAAGTTAAAACGCCCAATTCTCACCTCTACCAATACTGGACCATCCCTTTAATGCTGATTAACTTCTGAAAATTAAAGAAAATGTACCCCTCTTGTCGCAAGATCAGGGATACTAACCCCTGCAGATTTAAAAGTGTAATGATGCATAGTAAAACACAAACCAAAACATATTCCAAAGGTTATGATCATAATTTGGCTCAAATATTGGAAAATTGCACATACCATTCACACTGAATAGAAAAAGATTTTATGGAAAAAAGCCTGAACATATTCTTTATTGAAAAAAAAAAAACATAACAAAACAAAACAAAACAAAACAACACAAAACATATTTTCCTATTTTTGTTTGAAAAAAAAGAGCATACTAAACATCATTATAAAACATACCCAGTACTATTGGCAGTTCTGCAAATTGGGTGGAAATAAACCATATCTTCTTGTAAATTACTGACAAGTAAAATAGTGATACACAGTCCTTTAGAGCAATACATATGTGTCAGTGTTTCTACACAAATGGCAAAAATGTAAGGGGTGATAATTTGATGAAGCTACACTGTACTTGGCTAGATTAAACTTTAGCTTACCTTCATGAAGAGAGCTTTAAAGCAACAAATGAACAAATACCACCATAATGCACAGTGGTAGATTGATACATGTTACTGCCAAGCAACTTTTTAGGAATTATCAAAAGTCAAGGCACATTTGCTGTCAAAGCCAGAGAAGTGCCCCAAATGAATCCTACAACCAAGGCAACCATGCATCTTCTTTACCTTACACTCTTTATATCGATCAATGTAAACTGAATTGTCTGATCAGTTCTCAATTTCATCCATGTAATAAGAGGACATCATATCTTTTGCCAAATGCTCCATAATGACTTCTGTTATTAACACTCTGTCCTGACTTTTAAATTGGTGACTTTCAATATACTTACGTTTTCTAATAGCACCCAAATTGATCTGAGTTATGATCTGTCATAACGTATCACCTCAAGCTGATGATGAGATACTCATCATATTTCTGAGTTCTGCCATCATCAATGAATTCTAGAACACGACCATTATCCCTGACTTCAGAAATTTACAAGTCCTGAATCAAGAAAATAACTTAAAAGACTCCATGTTGAAATGAACTATTGCCCTCATGAAATGAGCAGAGAATTCCACCATACTTACCCTTCCTTGATGAAATCTGTCCTAGACAGCTCTGAAGGTCCAGCTTGCAGCTGGAGGGCAGGAGGCCCCTGAAGGAAGGGAAAAAAGAGAAGCAAAATACCAATGCGGCTGATAAGGTAAGGTGCTGCTTCACAACAATACATTTATAAAGGGAACGTATAGTTCTGGTTGAGCCCTAACTTCAGGTTTGTAACATTTTTGGGTGAGATGATGAGAAACCTCTTATGAAATATGAAAGAGCATGTAATTCCAAGAGGAATTCAACGTTTATTTGATGAAAACTGGTTTTGAACTAGCCGAGATACCTAAAATAGAGAAATCCTGATTTTATTATGATCGCTCTATTTTACTTTGTTATTGGATGTCTCGGCCATTCCAAACTCGATTTTCATCAAATAAACTTTGAATTCATCTTAGAATGGTATGCTCTGTACTATTCATAAGTGGTTTCTTGGTATCTTACAAAAAGTTAAAAGCCTAATCCTCGCCTCCACTAATACTGTACCATCCCTTTAACATCAGGACTGATAAATATCCTTCTGTAAACTTCTAGTATGGCTGACTTCAAGGTAGCTGGTGTTTAATCTGACCACATGTGCCTTCTTTCTTGTCCCGACAGTCTACTGATAGTTTGGTTTTAACTATTTGAAGAAACAGGATATACACATCAAATTCCATGCATGACAGTTAAATACCAATAGTACATTTCTTTGGCAACTGTGAAAAACATTAATATGGCAACACAAAATATTATGACATATCCCTGGGACTTTTCGTCATTGTTATTATGTCCAGTCTCAATGCTCTAATTTGTTTGATGATTTGCAAAGTCTGTAGATGTCATTCGAACACAATGGGGCATCTAACACTGTAAGACAGACAATAAATAACGAAAAGTTCTTCATTCAGTATGCGTGACAAATCCCCATACAATAGTGATTGTTCAGTGTAATACATTGCACATCAGTGTGAGCAGCATAACAGAATCCTCAGACAAAACCTGAGCATTCCATGAGTTTCCTTCATCCATGTGTCACATCAAAGTGGGCCCACAAAGGGGGTTTTGAAGGCAGCGCACATCACGTCATAAAAATGATTACTGTATACCCCATATTTATACTAAGCGAGTCTAAATTTTCATGAATGAGGACTTCCCAACAATTTTGCGAGTGGCTAAATTTGCAATCGAGGAGTGCTGTACTGAATAGAGAAATGTATATGTGTGCGTTACATTCATATCGGGATCAGAGTCATTATTTTCATGTGTCTTTGATTTCGCGACTAGGGCCTGACTCGCGAAATTCACGAAAATAAAAACCTCTCAAAATATTTGCCGTATACAGTATCTAAAAGTCATGTCAAAGAACATGTTTCCCCACATCTCTTGGGGCTCCACTGAGGTCAGTAAGGATAGAGCACTCCACAGCTGAGATGTCCAGTTCTTCCATCACTTCTTCCTCCAAGGGGTCAATGACCTCTGGCTCTGTATGTGCATAGAGTAAATATGAAATGGAAAAGGTAGTAATGACAGAAAATTAAAAATAAAACAAGGCAAACAAAGCACAGGAAGCTTTGTGACTGAGACATTAGTGAGAATTGCAACAGTGGCAACCAAAAGATATTCCCAACTTTGGAAACTGCCTGGATCATTTAAAGGCAAAGTTCGACCTGAATACACTCATCAAACTCATTGATAAGGTGGAACCTGCTTTAGATGGACCTGGGCACTGTTTGATGAAAGTTGTCAGCCCTGACAAGTTGCCATTCTCTGACAATTGCCATAGTAACAGTCGTGAGCAGAGCTTCTCAGATAATCAGTGCCAAGCATTTTATTAAAAGACACTGACAACTTGTCAGGGCTGACAACTTTCATGAAAAGTGTCCAGGTTGTACGTCTTGGGCTTATCATGCCTAAATGCATTGTGGCATTGTGCACATTCACTGCAGTGGCTTCTTTTGGTCTGCTTTAATCTTTTGTTTGTTTGTGCAAAGGACATATCGACTGAGAACGAATACAAAGTTGTTTACCTGGTTCTTTTTTTCTGGGCCAGAGTCGATTCATAAGTCTTGTCCACCAGCCCTGTGAAGCCTGGCTTGGTGGTTCGGGGATCTCCTTTGGATGACCGTATGAGATATGACCTCTCACTATTGCTGGGGATTCCTGAATACCACAAAGGTGTGTAGATATGAGGGCATTTAATCATCGACTACTTTAATTAACTTTGAGAATTTTGCGAGTCTTCCCAGTCTTTCGAGTCTTCCGCATCTTTTGACACCAAATTTGCAATGCCCGGGCGCACAGTTCCAAAATTGCGCATAAATATGTACGTGCATGTCAGGCCAAAAATTGTGAATTCGTGTACAATTTCAATGCAAACTGTGCTTACAAGCAAATTTCATAAAAGCATGATTATTTGGGGGTTTTATTGATCAAAATCAATTAATAACATATCTTATTGTTCGGAGCAATGTCGCGGACAAGTTTCGTCGAAAAAACAACGAAATACATAAAGTTGAAAAAACAGAGAAATACACAAGAAATTCAAAAAACAATAAAATACTTAGGAAATGTTTCTGATAGCACAATTTTTTTCTCTTACATTTGCTAAGGACACTAAAAAGAATATTTACACAAAAAATGTGCCTGTTTTGAGCTTTATTTAGTGATTTATACCAAATTGTCTGATTTCATGCATCATTATGCATAAATTAGCATAATTCAGCATAGATGATAATTTTTTTAAAAATTAACTTCATGATACTTTAGATTACATCATAGGCAATGTGTGTGCAATTTTCGTCGCGGTCGGGTGGACGACGGCCAAGATGTGGAGGGGGGGGGGGGGGGGGGGGGGGGCCTGGGAGTACCAAAGTCTCAGAATACTGACCTGTGTCAAGCCTGCCCAAATGAAGCTGAATCGGTGCTTCAAAGGACCAAAGTACCAGAATCTATGATAGTATTGGAGAAAACGAGACAAATTGTCACACTGTAAGGGCTGCAGCTAATCACACTTATTAAAACAAGCTTACCTGCAGCAAAACTTACAATAGTAAAATTTGATCGGTGAGAGTATTACAGTCCACAGTTGGTAATGAATAATCTTCTTCTCAGGTTTCTTGAATGTTTTCTTTTTGTTTTTCCTCCTCTACGAGGACTTCAGCTTGCTCTGGAGTGTACCCCTGAGACCAGATTGTTAGCTACTTGTCTGTTGTTACTTGAAATGACTGCCAAATCTAAATATGTCTCTAATAAATTGTAATAATTATAGTATTGCTCATCAATCTCAGTGGAAATAATACCTGTACTACATGACTTCAGATCAGAGTTACGTTTTGCTTTGTTTTTGTTGTTGTTGGTATTTTGTTTTTATTATTGGTAATGTTTTCATCTTATTTTGTTGTACTTTATCTAACATATAATATGATATATGATAAGATATAATATAATGAAAGAAAATAAAAAATGAAACAAAACATACAAAAATAACTCAAATAAAATAAAAATAAAACAAAATAGAATAAAATGAAATAAATCAAAATAAAATATGACACATACATTATCATTATCTTTTTATTTTATTTTCTTAATTTTTTTTTTATCTTTTTTTTTTTTTTTGGTGAGGTGGGACTAAATATTGACTTACTTGGTTGCCTTCTCCTTAGCATCTTGTAGTGGTCCCCAGTGGATGCTGGACATGGCATAAGATTTCCTTCCATGTTCCTCATCCTGAGTGACAACCATGTAGCCAGGTGGAATAAAGATTTGAAAGAACATTTTGCAGAATGCTACACAACAGCCTCACAATGACTTTATGCCCATTCAAACTGGATGAATTTCATAGTTTTCCTTGTTGGAATCTCAATGAAAGCACAGCTTTTAAGACAACTGGTAATGATGGAATTGTGCATATTTACATTATGATATTATTCTAAAATCATTTTGGGTATATTCTGCGAAAGTTCTTCCATCACCAGTCAATATAACATCATATTGCGCACCTTCAAGCACCATTTCATAAAAGATGCTAGGAGAGCAATTATTGCTAGAATAGCAACTTCTTGTAGCAACAGCCAATCAGGAGGATGGATTCTTGTTGTTACCATGACAATTGCCATTCTACCAACAGGTGCCATCACAGAAACTTTTTTAATGAAATGGGGTCCTGGTCTCTTGAGCTGCTTCTGTGTCTAAAAGCCTCCTGTGTACACAAGCACCATTTCTGACAGCTTCCTTCACAATCGCTCTCCTTTTATTTTTTTTTCTCTCTCCCCATCTATACCGATCTATCAATCTATCTGTCTATCTATGTGAATATCTATCTGTTTATCTATTTCATCTATCTACAGTCAACCTCACCAATTCAAATCTATTTGGACTAACGAAATAGCTTGGACTTAGAGAAAATTTGACTTATGAAGATTAAAATCAATAGAATTATAAAGAGAAGAGGACTGGGAAGACCTTTGATTCAGGCATTCATTCAACTTTTGTGAGGTTGACTTAGCAAGGTTGTTTACATCTATTTATTCATCTATCTTTACAATTCCATCTCTTGTTGTTACCTGTATAGACATGACATCCACCTGTCTTGTCAATCCTTTGATGATGGCCATGGCTGCATTGCACATCCACCTACAGTCATCAAACAAAAATATCGATCACCACTTGTGCTTGTAGTCCTGACACTCATGACTGGCTTACGACTCCTTACAGACGTAGAGATACAGTTACTGTATACGCTGTTTATTTTTGCTGACATATATTTTCACGAATGAGGAGGTCACAGATTTTACATAGCGAGATGTTGTTTTTGTGAATAGACACCTTGGCTGTCATATGTGCACTATCACACACATTTTTGCTTGTTGTTAAATTCACAGTCCGACAATAAATCGCAAAATTAAAAAAAAAAGTACCATATTAAACAGGTGACTCCTGTTACAACAAAGTTCTCAGGACTGGCATTTTTTCTTTCATTATATTGAAATTTCATTATCAACAAATTATATATATGTATATATATATATATGTATATATATATATACATTATATGCACATAAACTACGAATTGGGGGCCTAAATTTTCACCTTTTTTGTAACAAGAATTTTGTTATAACCATGTTCATTATAACAGGGGTGCACTGTAGTGCCTGTCACACAAGGGGAGAGGATCACCCCAGACTGACCCCCAGTCTGTGGTACGTGAAAACGAACCTGACGTCAGCTTCTGCATTGGCATAAAGGCTCCTGGCCAGGGAGTTGGTCACTCCCACGGGGATGATGCCCAGCGTCCACCTGGAGCTGACCACCTGCTCGTCCTCTCTCCTGAGGAGTCCGGTCACGACCTCGGCCACCGTGCCATCTCCCCCGGCAATGACGATGATGTCGGTGGCGTCCAGCGAGCCTGCCAGGTCCTTAGCCTCCCCCTCTGTAGTTGTCTGCAAGCGACAATAGACAGATTTCTGCATAATACTGTATACGTCATATACATTGTCTTTAGCGTGTCTAATTTTTTTTTTTTTTTTGCGAATTGGGACTTCTCGAACATTCTGCGAGTGATTAAATTCACATTTGTCGAGTACAGTCATGAATGGAGAACTGTATGCGTGTACGTCACATTCATGTCGGGATCAGAGTTAATCTTTTTGTGTGTTTTTAAATTCACAAATAGCACAAAATTTGCGAGAATAAAAAACTCACAAAATATTCAGCATATAGGCCCTACAGTATAGAATGACAACCAGGACAACCCTGTGGACTTCAGATTCCTATATTAAAAGACTAACTTTGTACAGAGGAATGAAACCCGAATCTAAATGTGGATCGAGTGAATGCAGCAATATTAGTAGAACACGTCAGAGAAGTTTGATGAAAATCGGACAATCCATTGAGCCATTTGAATGCAAAGGAAGACACGCTACTGACTGAGCCATATGTCAACATGGACAGACTACATCTCCAATTATTCTTGGCTTTAGTCCTTGAGCACTTCGTGGAAAGATTCTTTGGTGAGGAGGCAAGTATTTGCCAAAGATGTTTGAGTTTCTTGCATTCCCATGAGAAAATAAACAATTATTTTTCAACTTTCTTTACAACTTGCAAAGTCCTCATCACACATTACCTGAATGATTTCAACATCAAGACCGGCCAGGTGGAGAAGTGGCGCTGCATTTTTTTCAAAGAGCTTCTTCCCTTTCCTGAAATCAAATCACAATTTCTAAATCATCAATCACACATGTATGTTAGCAAGAATATCATATCACCTCTCTACACATCAAATGAGTCTGCACAGCTCCATTGTTATAGAATTAAAAATTGTTCCACTATTACTCTTGTTAACTACACTTTCAATAATACATTTCCCTTGTGTGTGTGTGTGTGTGTGTGTGTGTTTTGTTTCTTTTTTTTTTCTAATTTCTTTCTGCTACTCTACTATGTAA
Organism: Diadema setosum; assembly: GCF_964275005.1. NCBI lineage: Eukaryota > Metazoa > Echinodermata > Echinoidea > Diadematoida > Diadematidae > Diadema > Diadema setosum. The sequence continues at coordinate 8,452,900 of NC_092695.1, forward strand.
GTCAGTGAGACCAATATTCAACTTTTCATATGGTGCATGCAGGGAAAATTAAATATTTGTTCAGAGTACAGGGTACATTAGTCACAGGTCCAGTGACTTTTGAATGCAGATTCTGAAAAAAAAAAATTGACTTTGTAAATGACACAAACCTAATTGAGTGCACATAGACTGCAATTAAAGAATGCAGTTGATTTGTCATATAATACAAATACCAACAGACCAAACCTTAGATTTGGGGAAACCACCCCCTCCTCCTTGAATTAATGTGTCTATATAACATCATACATACATATATATATATATATATATATATATATATATATATATATATATATACTGTATATATACATACATACATACACATAAATCCTATCAAAAACATGATGTAACACTCATAGGCATATTAAAGTAAGATTGGAATGCATCACCTTGAAATGACACATTTTCTTTATTAGTTTAGGTTATTAGTTCCAGAGTGTTACAAGCTAATGAAAAATGAACTTGCAGTATCAATACCATGAAATCATGTCATCTTTGTAAGGACAGGTCAAAGACTACATGTATATGATAATGAAAGTTGTAAACAGATTAGTTAATGGAATTAAGATTTGTACTCACCCCTTCTTGGCTGCTGGATTTACAAAGACTGTGGCCTTTATTGGCTTGGCAATATTACTGCTCAGCTGTCTTCCATAAAGCTGGAATGATTGTTTGAGAATAAAACCAGAGGAGACACATCACTATTTATAGTCACAAGCAGCACCAATGTAAAATGTTAAACATAGCTTTAAAGCAACCCTTGGAAAATATACACAAGCATCACTTAATAATCTATGCGGATCTCTTCCTTATGTTTCATGCAATATTGGAGAAATACAACAAATGTTTCGGTGAAATGATGAATCCTTCTCCCAATCTAAATTACCTCACTTTCAAATCAATTTTAAGAAAACATGTTACCTAAATTTACCAATTTCATAGGTCTGCCATGAAAATTATGAATCAAATTGGATGAAATACATTGTATGAAGACTTGCAGGATTACTAACCCCTCATGAATTACATTAACAAACATGATAGAACATCAACCCATGCCTGCTGATACAGGTGATATCTCTTAGCTCACGCAAATGCTGCATGCAAGCTCGTGAAAATTTCATGCATGCGAAAATGTCTGGTTTTACACTAGCCTCCAGCACCAATAGCTTATAAACTTTATTGCTCCACAGTCAGACATGGGCTTTGTATTAATTACTGTATTCTCATATTTGCCATTGCCCATAAGAAAACATGCCTAAGCACAAGTGCTGTCCTGACTAATATATCTGAGGTGAATCCATCACACTAGCAATCACAATATTTACATTTTGCCAAAAATATGAACACCTCTACTGTCCTAGATTCCATCCATTATTCCATGGTCAAGCTGGCATAATTGCATTCTGCAAAATTGAGATTCAGTTCTTTGGCTTAAATGCACTTTCACCTTTTTCTTTTTTTTCGGTGATGGTGGTGGTAGTAACAAGGATAGAAAATCCCTAAAACACTACCTTCCTACTCAGTTAATGAAGGCATCAAAGTATATAATGTCAAGTGAAAATGTCTGGATTGTACATACGCATTCCAAGTTTGATTTAACACCATATAAATGAATCTGAAAATGATCATACAGCTACAATATATAACTATGCTCCTCAATAGTAAGCATTACAGATGAAGTACAATGTAAATACCTGTGCTTCTTTGCAGTATTCCTCTCTCAGCAGATCTGCCCTGAAAGAAAGTAAAAAGCAAACAAACAAACAAACAAGTTAATTGAATAAGAAAAGTTGTGAAAAAAAACACTTTTCCATAACAAAAAGACATTCTAATTTGTATCAAGAAAGAATGAAAATATACAAAGTGGAGTAATGGAGTGAAATATTCTTTCAAGTATTTACAGCACTTTATGTGAACAGTAAACCTCCCTTTAGTCAAAATCATGGAAGTCCATGCAATGGAAAAAAAAAACCAATTTTTCTTCTGCTACTTTTATAAATTCTTTTTTGTTAGTCAACCATTAAAACCTTAACACTTCTTTTTTTTAAGTCAACAGATCTACAAGTTTCATTTATGAAAAGTGCTCATTTTCTCAATGTGTTATTGACATGGACTCTGAAAGAGTGAATCAATTATGAAAAGAAGTTACTTTCTTCTAAATTCTTTTTTCTTTAATTTTGGAGATAACTCCCAACTCTCCCTTCCCTTACTATTAATCATTTCTTTGTTGGTTTCCTCTCGTCTTGTTTCCCTCAATGTCATATTCAATCTCATTTTCTGCCTATCTGTTTCCGTCTAGTTTTCTTTCCCTCCAGCTACCTTTCCTTCATTTCCTTTTCAATATCTTTGTTTCCTTCTGATGTATCTTTTTCTATGTTCCTTTTTTTTTTCAACCTGTATAATTCCCGTTCTTTCCTTTATATTCATATTTCATTTTATCCACTGTTGATTCAGGTCTCATTCTATTATTCTATCTTTGTTTTCAATCTTTAATTCTTCTTTGCTTTCCTCTTTTCTTTTCAAACATATCCATTATTCCCTTTTTTTCCCCTCTATAATGAAAGTTTAACTTCTTTATTTCCTTCCATTAAATTTGCAATTGCACATGTATTTTATGTGCTGTAAACCTTTCTCTTTATTTTTTCAAGGTTTGCCTTTTTAAGACCGAGTAGACAAAGTTCTTTTATCTTTCCCGTTTTCTATCCCTATGTATACTGCATGTTTGTGTGTGTGTGTGTGTGTGAGTGTATATATATGTACACGTATTAATGCGATGGTGTTTTGCTTATGTTTATTTACTTGATTTAACACAGAATCAGTTGTAATATATGTTGCTATTGTAAAGTATATAGTATTTCCATGTGTAGGCAACCTAACACAAGCACAAGATGCTTTACAAGGCTGCCTGGCTCTCATTGTGAACGCCACTATTATCTGTTTTTGTGTTCTATTTTGCCGAATAAATGGCCTAGATAGGCCTCAATAAATCCAATCCAATCCAAACAAGTATCTGTTCACTCATTTCCTTTTCCCCCTTTCCCATTTCTCTTTGGCACCCTTGTCTTAACATTCTCACAACCTCATTTTCATCATGTTCATTTCAACACAAACCCACACACACATACACGTACAACACAACCTCCCTCGAACGCTACCGCAAGACTCAGTACACGAATAACTGTGGGATAGGCGGAAAGATGCTGTGATTGCTACATTCAGATCGCATTCATGACAATGATAATGGTCAAATCTCAGCACTCATTCATTATGAACGCATGGGACTACGGAATTTGGAAGCAACACTCCCACAACACTAGGCGGAGTATAGCAACAAGGCGAATGTCTTACTCTAAAGCTTTAATTATTCAAACATAGAGATATATGACTCACTTATATCTGTCAAGCAAGAAATTACCACCCCATATGGCTGCTCCTGTGAAAAATACTGATTTCTTCCAATGGTTTCGCAAGGTGCGTGCCACTCTCATGAGGGCTGCCATTATGTGCGATCAGTTCTTCTCACCTGAGAGGGCGCCCATTGAAGGCTACCGGCAGTGGCTACCGGCTGGAAGCGCGGAAGGGGGCGCCGCTCGCTGCAGCCATGTGAATACTTTATATACTTTATACGAATTTCGTTCAATTTCTTATCATGGAAACAGAAATGTTCACAGAAACAAAACAAAGCATCATACAAAGACGAACTGTATTATACACAACCATTGTACACAATTACGTAAAATGCAGTAATACCAACATTGTGCAAACTAATGTCAAACTTACATTGTAACTCTTTTAACCAAGGAAACGAAATCCGCTTTTTGTTTTGTTTTTTTAAACACATATTCTCGCAAAAAGCCCGCAAAACGGGGACATCATAGATCATTTGCTTAAAACACAAAACGGGGCATATTTCACTGCTTCTCTAAAGAAAAAAAAAACGAGAAAAAACAAACAAACAAACGAGGCCATTTGCGAGAAAACATACACACATGCACACACACCTCTCCACTCAACGCCAACAATATATGCACCCCACCCCCCCCCCCTCCGTGCCTTCAGCCCTCAGGTTTCAGGTTTTATTCACACTTGAATAACTCTGCCGTGAAAATTGCCATTTTGTTTCTCATACAATAAAATACTTCCTAATCATAATGTGGAAGTGATGTGGAAATGGTAGAAGCAATAGAGACGAAGAAAAAAAAAAAACCCGACAACGATATGACAATAACTCGCAGATACATAGTCATGTACGGCAAATTTAAAACAGAAAAAGATGATCACATATTATCATCCTCGGTATACCTCATATATTCCCACTTTGACAAATGCATTCCAACTGTTCCTCTTTTACTCGCTATCTTATTTTTTTCTTCTTTACACACCATCTTAAAATACTTCATAACATCATTAAACTTTGGTACCTCCCCTTCTGATCTCGCTAAATATGAAATATTTTTAATCATTAATATAATTGTATTCCATCCTTTGACTTTTAACGAGTTTCCGGATATGATGCTGTATAAACAACTTCCCAATTCATATTTCCTAGTTCTTCTAAATTAAATTTCTGAATAATAATTTGCCACAAATCCTGCATTTTATACACTCCCAAAATAAATGTGAATATGTCTCAGTGCTCTTTTTGCAGAAAGAACAGAGATCATCCGAAACAAACCCTTTTTCTCTCTTCCACACACACACACACACGCACGCACGCTCGCACGCACGCACACACACACACACGTACACACACACACACACACACGTACACACACACACACACACACACACACACACGTACACACACACACACACACACACGTACACACACACACACACACACACACGCACACACACACACACACACACACACACACACACACACAGACATTGCACCGTAACCCATTCGGGGCACCAAAATTTGGAGGCCAGACCATTCCAACTAAAAAAAAATCTGGTGGCCCGAAAAACTAATAACTTAGTTGAAGCGAATGAAGATTCGAGGAGTGAACTTTAATTTTTTTTCGTCGTTTTAACCTGGTCTTTACCCGTGTTATATTATGCCCTAACTTTTTTTCTTCTTCTTAAGATACAGTGGGGGATCGGGGGGGGGGGGGGTGCGCGCGCCCCCTTTAATTTTTGTTGAAATCAAAAAAAAAAGAAAAGAAATTGGGCATGTGCCCCCTATAAATCACACACACACACATGAAACACACACACACACACACACACACACACGAAATACACGGGGAATCCTTTGTTTCGTTTTTTGTTTTTTTTTTGTTTTTTGTTGTTTTGTTTTTTTGCTTGCCGCGAAAGAGGCACCAGATTTTTTTTTTGCGCCCCCCCCCCCCTTTTGGAATTCCTGGATCCGCCCCTGAGAGAGAACAAAGGTGGCATATTTAGTACATATCCGATGTATTACAGAGCAATAACTTGGACAAATACATATTATTTAAAGGCAGCGATTAACCACAATGCACAATTTTCTAACTCTCTAGAGCCTATACATTACTCAGTATAGATAGTTTGCAGCGTCATATTAACTGATTGTATTTTAAATGGAATTCCCCTCCAATTTCCTGATAAAAATCTACAGACGCTATTTCCTGCCATAACAGTTGTTTTTTTTTTTTTCACGGCAAACAGCTTTTAAACTCATTTAGCTCTCAAATCTGTACTTTGCGTGTGTGTGCGTGTGGTTATCAAGCCTATGGAGCATGATCTTACTTTCTCTTTTTAGCTTTTCTTGTTGTTTTTGACAGGGAAGCACAAAAGAACTAAGATTCAACGATACATGCGCGATGGCTCTGTGATTTCACCACACACTGTGAATACTGACGCTGAATTGCTCGTGGCAGACATTAAAAAAGAGTAATTCTACGACTAATCTAAATCTTAGGAAGAAGATTTCGATTTCATCAAGAAACAGTTGCATCTGATCTAGACCGGGGTAAGTATCATAGGAAGTTCAAATCAAGCTTGACTGCTTACTTTGATTTCATACGTGGAAGTTGCATGATCTTTCGGCTCACTGTCGTAATTCTGGATATCATCGTCATGTCACATAAATACGTACGTGTATTCATTGTCAATGATTGTCAGCAATCTTTTAATTTCTTTTCTATTCAAACAATGGGAAACATCAACGCTGATAACAGGCACACCATAATTTACTTGACAAGTTATTACCTCCGCCAAGGGAGGAGGTTATGCTGAAAGTGTTTAAATAGTGTGCTGAAAGTCGCCCGATTTCCCAATATAGAAGCCTTTGTTACGTCATAAACCCTCAGCTGCACGGCGCGCCTCGCCCTAACAGAAACCAAAGACGCTAATTCAGTCTCCGCCAAGGGAGGAGGGCTATATGTTTTCGTTACCGTTGGTTTGTTAGTCTTCTTCTTCTTCTGATTAAGTCTGCCTCCTTCAATAGATTGAAGATTCTTGCAGACTGGTGCTATTTACATTATAATACAATTTATTTACAGATATTTACAAGCACATAGAAAATTTGACGAAAGTAACTAGCTGTGATAAAGCTTATAATCCTTGATGCTGATTGGCTGTGACGCCTAATTTTGACGGTAGTTACCACTGAAATTCAACGGTAAGTTTTATGCAACGGGCCATTGGATATTGTCAAAACCTTACACTTATCTGTGTTCAAATCCATCATCCATTTTTTCGCCCAGTCACCAATATTCTTCTTCTGATTAAGTCTGCCTCCTTCAATAGACTGAAGATTCTTGCAGACTGGTGCTATATTACATTATAATACAATTTATTTACAGATATTTACAAGCACATAGAAAATTTGACGAAAAAAAACAAAACAAAAAAAAAAAACTAGCTACTGTGATCAACCGTTACTGGCGTTAGACGGTTTCGAAATGATCCCACTGATGGCGCTGAAACAATTTCTGACGACAGGGAATTCCAGTTCCTTACAGTTCTTGGGAAGAACGAATGGCGATGCGATTCAGTTCTCGAATATGGTACCTGATAGGAGTGTGGTTGCGAGGCTCTCGTTAACTGAGTAGCCTGTTTGATAATATAGTCCTGTGCTGAAAGAGGAGTGAGATTATTGTGTATTTTGTACATCATAATTAGCCTGTCATTTTCTCTGCGCTGTTCCAGAGTGGTCCAATTAAGTTCTTGTAGCATTTTGGTGACACTCGAGGTGTTATGGTAGCGATTTAAAGTGAATCGCGCAGCTCTTCTCTGGACCATTTCCACTTGGTGGATTAGGTTCTTGGTAGATGGGTCCCAAACTGTGGAAGCATACTCAACAATTGGTCGAACCAACGTTTTGTAAGCTGTGGCTTTAACATCAGAAGATTTTATGCGAAGAATGCGTTTTAGAAATGCAAGCACGTTATTGGCTTTATTGACAGTATTGTTGATGTGTTGGGTCCACTTCAAATCAGAAGTGATGGTTACACCCAAGTACTTCACGGATTCAACAGATTCAAGAGGGGCGTTATTTAGATGATACACGTGTGGCACCCTACTTCTTTTCCTGGATATTGTCAAAACCTTACACTTATCTGTGTTCAAATCCATCATCCATTTTTTCGCCCAGTCACCAATTTTGTTTAGGTCCTCTTGAAGATTTTGCGTATGATGTTGATTGTCGATGGTCATGTAAGAAATTGCATCATCGGCAAAAAGGCGAACCTTTGACGCGAGACCATCAGGCAAGTCATTGATGTAAAGTAGAAAGAGGCAAGGCCCAAGAACCGACCCCTGAGGCACTCCAGATCCTACCGCTACTGAAGAAGATTTAATACCATCCAAAACGACCCTCTGACTTCTTCCATTGAGAAAACTTTGAATCCATTTCAGATTTTTCCCCTGATACCGTAGTAGTCCAGTTTACGTAAAAGCCGCTCATGTCCAACCTTGTCAAAAGCTTTTGAAAAATCCATGACTATAACATCCGTTTGACGCCCTGCATCCAAGTTCCTATGTAAATCACTTGTGAAACCAAGTAATTGTTGTTCACATGACATGTTCTTACGGAAGCCATATTGCAGGGGGAAAATGATGTTATTTTCGTCCCCGTGCTTCATAATTTTGCTGGCTAAAACGTGCTCCATTAGTTTACAGCAAATACATGTCAGCGAAATGGGGCGGTAGTTTACAGGAGTAGATCGATTACCTTTCTTGTAGACTGGTACAACATTTGCTTCACGCCAATCATTTGGTATTTCACTTAATTCATACGACAACCGGAATATATTGCAAAGAATTGGAGCCAGAATTTTTGCCAGCTGCTTCAAGACTCGTGGAGTTATACCATCCGGTCCAGGGGCCTTGCATGTCTTTAAACCACAAAGCAACTTCTCTACACCCTTTGATGTAAACAAAATATCCTCCATTTCTTCAAAGTCTGAGGTTTCCGGTAGTAAGTCATTCGGTATGGGAGTTTCCTTGGTGAAAACACTTTTGAACTGTTGGTTCAATGCTTCAGCTTTTGCAACTGGATCAGTAATCGTAATACCATCACTTTTCAGTTCTCTTATTCCTGTATTATCAGTCCTGTTGTGTTTGATGAAGCCCCAAAATCTCTTCATACTCTCAAATTCTGTGGTATCTTCATCGATAGAAAAAAAGATTCCACATAATTCCAATAAGCCCTCCTTAGCTCCTGTTGCAGTGATTTCTTAACTGCTTTCAACTCTTCCTCCAATTGAAAAGGGACTACCCCGTGGTTTCTCAATTTCATGTTCCGACTTTTTTTGTTCAACCTATCTCTCCTTTTGATCAACCTTTTAATCTTGTTTGAAATCCAAGGTATGTCATTCTTTTTGGATGTCATCTTATGTGGAACAAACTCTGTCATTCCCTTCTCTATTCCATTCTTGAACATAACCCATGCCTCATTCACTGAGCAAAAGTCAAGCTTATCTTCAATTTCCTTGCATACACCTTGCATGAAATCAGCAAATTTCTCCTAATCCGCTTTGCTGTAGATGTTGATTTTCCTTCTTACTAGCTTCTGGCGAGTTGGACAACCAGCAATCGTGAGAATTGGGCAATCATGATCTGAAATGCCTGGTACAACAGAGACATCAGTGACTAACGTTGGATTATTTACTAGGAATAGATCAAGGACGTTTTCTTTCCTGGTTGTTTCCGTAACTACCTGCGTTAACCCATGGTCATCAAGCATAGAACCAAAAGCATGATGAAGCGCTGGGTGATGACATGCTTTCACCTGTCTGGTTTCCCAATCCCATCCAGGTAGGTTAAAATCACCTCCTATGACTACCATATGATCGCGATTCAATTTACACAGGGATCGTTGAAGCTCTGCAAGACTCTCTTCGTCATTTTCATGAGGCCTGTAGTACGCAGCTATATTATGTAGAGTCTTAGATCCCGCCATATTTAATTTACACCAGAGAATTTCACAATCTGTTTCAAGTTCGATTTCTCTTGTAGCTAGAAGTTCTCTCTTAGTAGCAATAAACACTCCACCATGAGGATCATTAGGTGTATCTCTTCTCTCAATATGATACTGATCAGTTGGAAATACCTCATTACTGTTGACTGATGACGATAGCCATGATTCAGTACCAATGACAACTTCTGGATCATGTGTTTGCGTCAGGAGATGGAAAGACTGTTTTTTGGCGCGAATACTTTGGCAGTTGACATTGAAGATCTTAATGGATCGGAAGTTAGACTTCCTAGGTCTTACAACTTTTCTACTGGGTGAAGACATATGAAGTGGTGAACCAATATCACTCTGTGTGAATGACGTATTACTGACATCATCTGCATTTTCTTCCTCCTCTTCTGAGCCCGAGTCGAGAGCATCAAAAGTGTTATCGTCAGACGAAAATCCCAAGATATCGCTACCAATCCCTGACGTCATACTCATTCCAATGTTATGCATTCCGCACTTATTGCAAATCCATATAACGGAGCTATTCCCTAAATCTATATATTCATGGTAGTTTGATGAAACCATAATTGGCAATTTCCCTCACACTGGATACCTCCTGTTTTCCCTGTAACTCCTTTTCCACATACGCCACATACATCTTTAACTTTCCCCATAACTGCTAGTCTAGATAATTATGAATAGACCTATAGAATTCTACATGAAGAGAATATGGAAAGATCTTACTTGATGCATCCTGGCTTGACATGTGATGCAATGTTGATATGAATCTACAAACCACAAATCCCTCGATCTAGTAAATACAACCGATGAAATCTAGTCGTTGATTCCTTCCTTTAACTCTGGTGTCCGTGTGCAAAATAACTCAAAAAGTAGTCGACGGATTGGGATGAAACTTGCAGGAAAGGTTGAGAATGACACAAGTAACAAACGATTAACTTTTGATAGTGATCCGAGAATTTTGGGGGAATTTATGAAGGATTTTTGATATTTTGGCAGGTAGGGTCAATGAACTTAGGAGTTCAGGCTGCGCGTATTTGAGGTTTGCATGCGCGCACTAAAGTGCGTGCTCTAGTTTCTGCTAGGGCGAGGCGCGCCGTGCAGCTGAGGGTTTATGACGTAACAAAGGCTTCTATATTGGGAAATCGGGCGACTTTCAGCACACAATGCTAAAAGTACGTATGGGTGGAAATCATTGATATCTCTATGGAAGAACAAGATCAGTGGTGGAAATGAGCTGCGTGCTTGGCGGAGGTCTGCGCTCTCAAAGTGCTTTTCTAGTTGCTTTTTCTTCTATGTAAACTCATCTGAGCCCAGTGCATATTATTATGTGAACTTTTGCAACAATTCAATTCAATTACGCAATTGCAAATGATATGTTCATGTCAAGGAACTATGATGTACGATTCGTTCATAGAGAAAGCAGTATACAAAGACACTGACTTAAGATTCTATAGCTCTCTACTTGATTTACGTCGGCAATGAAAAACTGTACTAAAAAAGCAAAATGGTGAATGGCCTGCCTAAGTTGTCATCTTAAGGCAGCCTTGGATGAGCGGGTCTTGATTTGAATCTTAAGAGCCATGTGGGACAGGTTCCCACTTCGTCTTAATTCAGCAAATGGGGCCAATTCAGAAAGTTCACTTTTTTTTTCTTTTTTTTTTTGGTCTTGTGCTGTATGTTTGCTCTACATGATTGCATGGCAACAGAAATGAATTTTAACTGTCGCATTTTGTCAATCGTCTTTCCTTTTTGTTTTTGCATCATTAGTATTCTTTCTTTGTTTCGATTTCCATTGTTGAGATCCATATGGTACATATTTTAATGTTCATTTGGGAACATGAATAATGATCAGGGTATTATAAATAAACACATGTCAACATGCGTTTACATCGCCTAACCAGGCCGGTTTTTTTGGGGGTGTTCTGTGGGTGGCCGTAGGGGGTTGATTCACCCCCCCCCCCCCCCCAGATCTCGGCCGTCGATCGCGCAACCGCCACGAAAATTGACACATGCATTACCTGTGGCGTAATCTATACAACACTATACCAAAAACAAAATGGAAATTTAATTAATTCTGCTAATATATGCATACAATCATACATTTTGGTCTAAATCAGGACGTTCCTAGAATCCCATTCTTTTAGTGTTAACATGGTACCAACAGTGTATATGATATATGTGTATGTATCTGCATAAGCAGTGATATAATGCAGGAACCAATAAATCAAATCAAACATTCTTTACAATATACTTGAAAAAAAAAATCTGGTATCAAACTTAATTTCTTATGTGTTTTATTGCTTTAAGATTTTCTTATGTATTTCTGTGTTATTTTTACCTTTTGTTTGTTATTTTTTGCAAAAAAAAAATAATCTATTTCAGCCTATGAAAGTGGAAATAATCATATCTTTATGAATAAGGTGAGAAAAATTCCATTTGCATAATCTTTATACACAAAATCACGTTTTTGAGCCATTTTCGGTCTGACAGGCATGTATAAAAGGTCGTGCAGCGTTGGGAACTGTATGCGCGATTTTCGCGAAAATGGTGTCAAAAGATGTGCGAGACTTGAAAATAAAAAGTCAGCGAATGGCGCGGTCAAAAAATTTCGCGCGGCGGAATAGTCGCGAAAAATATCGAATGGGGGGGGGGGGGGGGTGATTCAACCCCCCCCCCCCCCACCCCGGCCTTTTTAGGGTTAAGGTTCTTTGAGTTCCTCCACGATGCACAAACCATCTTATAGATAGATATACTGGGTATTATACAGAATGCGGGGTTAAAGGTAATACAGTTTCTGTTTGGTCTCCGGGCGTCACCTCTTCTTTTTTCTAAGTACTGGGTACTACATGTGAATCAAGATTGTGTCTTAGACCCATATTTCTTTAAAGAAAGAATCGTATCTACAAGAAAAAAAAAAAAAAAGGTGCACGTCATGAGTTCGACACCCACGACTCATACAGCCAACGAGTCATACAATCCACGGGTCATACAGCTGTAATGAGTCCGACTTGGCAAACAAGGTTCACGAGTTCGACACTATATAAGCAAACAAGGCCTACGAGACCGACACATTAAAGGGACTGTACAGTACTGGTTGAGGTGGGGATTCATGTTTTGAACATTCCTAACTGAGATAATGAGAAACCTCTTATGAAATATGAAAGAGCATGTGATTTTAAGAAGGATTCAACATTTGTTTGATGAAAATTGGTTTTCACACACACACACACACTCTTTTTGTACACCATAGAAAGAAATACATAAGGTGTCATCACTTTGGGCCCCCACTTTCTTTTTTTAACCCGGAATTACGTAAGTGGCACCAAAAAGAAATAGATAGAGATCTTGAAGTGTGAGCGCGGTAAGGTTACGTTTTTCCGCTGAAAACTCCTTTTTTTTCTTTTTTTTTTCTTTTTTAGAAACGCGGAAGTGGAAGGGAATAGATGAGCTGAGGCCTTCTTTTTTAATTTGCTTGCTGGTTAGCTCATGAAACCCGGAAGTGCCCCCGTGCAACATGCAATGGATATGACGCCTTAGAATTTGAGGTTATTGTATTCTGAGGGGAGTATTCTTTTGGGCAATGCCATGAGCAGATAGGTTCTTGCTTCAGAAAGGATACTGACTTTTATTTCGCCTTTAACTGTCGCCTGAATGAATGTATCTCGAGCCATCATACAGGGAAATTCAGTTACTCAGGAGGGATTTTTAACAAGGCTTATAATAATTACAGTAATCTTAATTATGAGAATAATAATTGTAATTGTTGCAAGGCCGGTGGAGCGTTTTCCAATTATGGGGGGGGGGGGGGTTCATGAGCTAACAACCAAAAAAAAAAAAGTCTTCAGCTCATCTCTCCCCTTCCACTTCCAGGTTTCTTAGGCTGACAAGCAAAAAAAAAAAAAAAATAACAACCTCACCGCGCTCACATTTCAAGACCTCTATCTATTTCTTTTTTAATGCCACTTACGTACTTCTGGCAGTCTGGGTTAAAAAAAGTAGGGGGGCCCAAAGTGATGACAACTTATGTATTCCTTTGTATGGCGCACAAAAAGTGAGGGGGTGGCGAGCACCCTCCCCCCCCCCCCCCCACCCCGTTCCGCCGGCCATGTGTTGTATAGGAATTTTGTATTTGAATTCATTTTCATTCGGTTTATGTAAGGTGTGTGTGTGTGTGTGTGTGCATTGTATTTGTAGGAAGGGATGTTGTATGCACTGAGTATAATGAAGTTTGCCGCAAAATGAGATAATCCATAATCTGCATGATTTGAGTTGATCAAATATCTTGCCACTGTCTCTGTAACTTTTTTTCATTTCATTGATATTTTTTTTTTTATTACAGCTCGTTATTCCGAAGGTTCGTTATTCCGAAGGCTCTTTATTCCTAAGATTCGTTATTCAGGTTCATTGTTCCGAATTTCATTTTCGGATTAACCAATCCTCGGAATAACGAACCTTCGGAATAACGCCACAAATTCTCGGATTAAAGAACCCTTTTTCATTTTCGGATTAACGAACCTCTAGGTATAGGGAATTGCGTGTTTCGGATTAACGACCCTTCGGAATAGCGAACCTTCGGAATAACGAACAGCACCAAAACAAGGCATATTTTCATTATGGTGTGCACCTGAAACGTAACTTTTAGACATTATTCTGTGTTAGCTATAGATAGTTATAGTTATAGCGATGTGATTTATGATAATTATGCCACTGTCTCTGTAACTTTTTTTCATTTCATTGATATTTTTTTTTTTTTATTACAGCTCGTTATTCCGAAGGTTCGTTATTCCGAAGGCTCTTTATTCCTAAGATTCGTTATTCAGGTTCATTGTTCCGAATTTCATTTTCGGATTAACCAATCCTCGGAATAACGAACCTTCGGAATAACGCCACAAATTCTCGGATTAAAGAACCCTTTTTCATTTTCGGATTAACGAACCTCTAGGTATAGGGAATTGCGTGTTTCGGATTAACGACCCTTCGGAATAGCGAACCTTCGGAATAACGAACAGCACCAAAACAAGGCATATTTTCATTATGGTGTGCACCTGAAACGTAACTTTTAGACATTATTCTGTGTTAGCTATAGATAGTTATAGTTATAGCGATGTGATTTATGATAATTATGCACAATTTATTTTTTCCTGAAATCAACTTGGTTCTATTTGCCTCACGTTACAGTCTGTTGGAGTGTGCTATGATACTAGCAGCTTCTTCTGCATTTTTTGGAGCTTACATTCTGTAAGTATACATAATGATGAGAATTTCATGTGATTCTAAAATCCTATATAGCCTTTTTTATGCCGCAATAAAATTGTTTCAATGAATTTAGGGGGTTGTAGTTGCTAAACTGTGGACTATTCTTTATTTCTTACTAACTTACATATAACATTAATGGACAAATATCGCAATTTAGGGAAAAATGTGAATTTTTATATTCTATGGCTGTATCTGTAATCGTATCATTCTAAAAATAAAACAAAACAATTTCCCAATCTTTTCATCTGATTTTATTCCATGTATAATACAAATCTGAGACTTAAGGTTTTTTTGATAGGGCCTACCTTTCTTTCTTTCTTCTTTTTGGGGCATAACCCTGAGGATGAAAGTGATTTTTTAAACCATATTGAAATAAAACAAACAAAAACCTACAAAAAAGAAGTATTTCGAAAATGTAAACTTTTTTTTTTTTATGATTTCAGTGTGAATATCTATATTTGGTGCAAATTTTTGGCATTATTTCTTTTTCCTTTGACTACAAATATTAATAATAATTTCAAAAGTTGATTTCTTTTCTCTTTTTTTAGTTTTGATTTACACAATCACAACGCAACTTTGACGTGTTTTGTTTTGTGAAACGTTTGTACGTTTGCGACACATTGCAAATATATTTAGAGTGAAGTTCGTAGTAGGCCTCTAAAAATAGCAATACACAAACAACACCTGGCATTTACTTCACGGCAACAACAATTAGATTGTCTGAAGAACTGCAGGCAGAAAAAAAAAGGAAAAGAAACGAAAGATGCTTTCGTGCAATCTTAAAACAAGGTGAATATGTTAACATTATAATACATTAACTGAAAGAAACATTTATTCCAAACTTATCAAATGGATAAATACAATACAAGTTGTGTATACAAAGAAAATGAATATTGTACAGAGGCATATATGTGACGACATGCTATTGTTTACTCGTCATAAAATGCAATGCATAATTTGTTTGATGCGTACCTACAGTTTTTTTTTTTTAGATTGTTCATTTAAAAACCTATTTCCATATTCGACACAAAAGCATAGATTATCTATTTCCATAGAAGCATCGTTTTTCAATAATACTATCTTGCATCCAAAACTTTCGTCATTCATAATAATTGTTTCAAGTACTCCCTATTGTTTCTTTTTGTTAAGGGAGTTGTTATATCATCATAACAGATATTTTCATGAATGCATTTATCTCCGAAGGATTTATTATAGTTTCTCTTTTTAATTCACATACGGACATCACCATTGCCATCTCCATGATAATATACAGAGAAACTGAGAAAAAAAAAGTGGTATCACTTCTCAAAAGTAGTCTGGATAAAAATTACATGTTTTGAGTCACAATGTTATTCACGTTGCTTTGCTTATTTTGTGTTAAAACAAACATGTTTGTTTTACTTGCACGCTTGGCAGTGTAGTGGACATAATTATTTGGCTTCAATTTTTTTAGATTTAAAAAACATAAACAAACGAAAAACTTCACAGACACTAGTTGAGTGTCAGTAAAAACAAAAGTAAATGTCTCGTGACATGGGAACAGAGGTTTATGGGCAACCATAGTTTCAACCATAGTCTCAAAAAAGTTCAACCTTTCAATTTTCATTTTACAAGTCAGCTATAAGTTCATCAGATTGTAGTTAAAGTGTGAAAAGCAATTGGAAGTCATGCCAACATAGCATACCGTAAAAGCTTGTAATGCTCATTTTATTACAGCCTCCCCATATGGATTCCTAAATTGTGCTTTAATCTCAATCTTTCACAACCTTGTACCTGCCATGGATGCCTTATTCGTTGCTATAGTTAATAAACAACAAGTGATGTAGCTTGATCTCAAAGTTATGAAATGCTTTATCTTTCCCCCAAAGGAGGACTGTTACAACTATATTCGTCAAGTTTCGTCTCTTGGACAACAGTGTGACCGCAATCACTGTCCAGAGTTGTATTTCTGTGGCACTAACGCACTGAATCCGAGTTGTTTCTTTTGTAGTCTTGACAACAACGGCGTAAGTAGAATCGTGCTTACATTGAATAATCGCATACGTAATTTTACACTCATACACAAATCCGATTTTTGGGAGTGTGATATCTCTTTTTTAACCTTTATGAAGATAGTGATGACGAAGAATGATTTTATAAGGTTAGTGAGGAACAGGTCATCTAATTTATATTAACTGTCATTCTTTTTAACGAAAATGTAAGATCATTATAAAATGAGATTGATCAGAGTACGAAATGTTTTGATCAGTCATCATTCACCAATATGCCGAGTACGAACATTTTAGTTTAGAGCTGTACTTATTTGTTACACTATTTGGTATTTACTATGTAGGCCAACATGTATTTACTCTTTATAGATAGGTCATTCGGAAAATCATTTTCATGTCTTTTGATATAAAGAATGACTTAATCGCACTGGCGTGGGGGGCGGGCAATGGGGCTGTAGCCCCCCCCCCCCCCCCCAAGAATCGGACCGGGGATTTGGTAGGCGGAAAAAAAGCGTGTGTACTATCATGCATGTGCATGAAGCGGGTCTCCCTTTCAACCTTTCATCAAGTAAGATCATACTTTTTTTTTCAATATTTCACTCAGAGTGTGCACCAGATCGTTGAATTTCAATTTAAAAAAAAAAGCAAAATATCTCTTGCTTGGGAGGGGGATACCCCCTGCCAAACATCCCCCCTCTGTGCCCCTTTCCATAGCCTTAGTACACTTATCAGATTTACAAAGAAATACTGAATAATTTTGAGTGCACTTATATTCCAAAAACTCAGAAGTTCCCTCATGTACAAAAGGAATATCCCATTTTAATCAGGGAGGTCAACACGTTCCTCGTTCAGTACCTCCAGATCAGTTTTTTTTTAATCGTTATTTCCCAAACATTCCATCAAATATGCGTATACTAGATATCTCAATTTCAACTTTAGAGGGCCCCTGAAGTCCAAATGCATCTTGATTTGTGTTGATTTATGATACCCTCAACATCACTTTTGCGGTGAAACAAATATCTAGAAACTAACGATTTTTTTTTCTTCTATTTTTCTTCAGATTACTTGGTAACGCCCACAAAAAACAAAAAACAAAATCCTTCCAAACCAATATTCCTCAGATGACCTCATCCGTCAATCAGTGCTAAAGTAATGAAATGTTTAACAAAAGACATTGGAATGCACCTTCCCCTCGACTCAGCATAACTTGCATGTTCCGTAGCCATGTCTTTTGTAAGTCACATTAATATCACAGAAACATGCAAGTTATCCTGATTCAAATCTTATGTATCACAGTCCTTTAAAACGGAAGTTGTTTAAAAGACAATTATTGTTATTTTTATTATTATCATTGTTATTATTGTTATTTTTATTACTATTATTGTTATTATTGCTATAACTATCATTATTATCATTTTTATTATTATCTAAACAGCTGACGGCTTGTATGTTTGAGAGCAATGAAAATGACATCGTTGATCAGAGGTGCAAAACTACAAATATTGATGGCAGTGACACGTTTCCACGGACTAGGGACGAGAATGCCACATTCCTATATCACGGTGAGTCTGAATAGTACAGGATGTGGCGCATTTCTGTTACTAACAAGTTCAAATTCCGTGTGCTTGTAAAACTTATCGACGTCAGTATTCTTTATCAAAAGAAACAGACCAAAGAAAACGTGCTAACTTAATGCAGAGGTATTGCCAGCCTGTAATGTGTATAACATGCAACTTGTACATGAGCTTCAGTGAGAAAAGGAGGTCGGGTATCCAATATGAGGTAACCATGGTAACATTTGGAACAGTATTATTCAGTGGACAGCTTATTAGGTTGATCTCTTCGCTCCTCTATCAACCATTTATAAATACAGATAAGCTCTACCATGAAGCTCTAGAGCAAGTTGATGTGGGTCCGCATCAGACTATACAATGCCGAGGGCTCACATAGCAGGCATGGCAAGAGGAGTCACCCAGCTTGTTTGTGATGAATAAGTGCATACGAGCGAAAAAAAAAGAAAGAAAGAAGAAGAGCAATTTAAGTGATGAATGCTACAAACAAATCTTACTTTGTTTTTACGATACAGATGATTTACGCAATATGAGGCAATGGCAGCCACCTTTAATTTGTTGATACAGAAAGTAACTATAGTTATGACAGGGAGGTCAGAGTCTCACCTCCCTGGTTTAATCATGCCTATTTTCCTTTGTTCTCATGTGAAACTATCATGACTGTGATTCAAGTTACTAGTAAATATTGATGTGGAGACTCAGGAATTTCCCTTCCACCCAACGCAGACGGTATAGGGATACATTGATGAAAATGATTCTGCCCGTGTACATAATACTTTTTTTTTTGTTTGGTTGTTTGTTTGTTTGTTTTCATGTAACAAGACTGTATTGGTCTCTCCGGGAAAAAAAAAAGAAGAAAAAAATATGACAAAGAAATAAAGGATAAACAACAACAACAACAACAACAACTAGAAAAGCACTCTGAGAGCGTAGACCTCCGCCAAGCAGCTACTTTTCACTGATGATCCTCCTCTACCTGTAAAAGCTCTTTGAGCTCTTCCATAGAGATCAGTGATTTCCACCCATAGGTGTACATTATTACTGAAAAATCTCCCGATTTCCCAATTTATAAGCCTTTGTTACGTCATAAACCCTTAGCTGCACGGCGCGCCTCGCCCTAGCAAAAACTAGAGCACGCACTTTAGTGCATGCAAACCTCAAATACGCGCAGCCTGAACTCCAAGTTCATTGATCCTACCTGCCAAAATGTCAAAAATCCTTCATAAATTCCCTCAAAATTCTCGGATCACTACCAAAATTGTTACTTGTATCATTCTAAACCTTTCCTCCAAGTAAATCCGTTAACTGCTTTTTGAGTTATTTTGCACACGGACAAACAAACAAACGAACGAACGAACACACAAACCAACGGTAACGAAAACATAACCTCCTTCCTTGGCGGAGGTAACAACAACAACGACAGCAATAAATCCAAAGGAAAGATATGCAGCTTTGGAAAACAAAAATAGTTCTCACAATTCATATTTTTTTCTCTCTCTCTTTCGTCCTCTCTTGACACTTTCACAGGTGACACAAGGCAGTTCTTTTTCGGAGTACGCGAGAGTCGGCTTGGCGGCAGATCGGTGATTGGCACCAGAGAGGTCGATAACATCGATGATGTCAAATCTAATTCAGATAAAGCTGTCAGAGGTAGAGATTTACTCCGATCCGTCTTTGCAAGGAGAGTTATAAAGACTGCAACAGGAAAAATGTGCAAAAGTGAAATCCTACACCTTGTTTAAGTTAATTATGATATAAGTCGAGTGATGTAATCAGCCAAACAGAAGAGTGGGTAGAAGTTTCATCAAATTGGACACTAAATAAAAATGTAATGGAATTTTAGAGTCTGCCATATTTTAGATTTGAAGAAAAAAATGTGTGAAAATATTTTATTTCTGTCACATGTTCTCAAATGCGGAACTGCATAGGGTAGTGCATCCCTGACTAATGTGTATGTGTGTGTGTGATCACAGTGTGATTGGCAATCCATCTTTTTGTGTTAAAATTATTTTCAATTTGTGCTCTGTATAGATGCCAACTTTGTTGGGACGCCATTTGCTCGTGGAGACTATGTGTACTTCCTGTACCGAGAAACTTCAGAGGAGTATGCAAGTCTGTCCACTGGCCAGGACGATAGAGTTGGAAAGGTGTTCAGTCGTATTGCCCGGGTCTGCGAGGTATTGCTGCAGCTGGATTAATGTGTCCATAAAGTCTGTCCACTTTGTGTCCCTTCTTGTCCCTGTCTGTTTGTCCCGTTTGTCTTGTATATTTGTTGGTGTTTGTGACCGGTTTTGTATGTTTGTTTGTTTGGATGTGTGTGTCTGTCATTGTCCCATGATTGTTTTACTTGTACCTCTTCCTCTTATTCCTTCTGAATCGTACGTTATGCTCACTATTTCATGTACGCACGTATGCAAAGAGGTTAACTTTAACCCTTTTTATGTTTTTTGTTTTCTTTTGTCTGGGAACTTGGCGAACAGTACAAGTTCTGCTTTTTGTGCAAGTTCCCTCCATAACCATATAGCCTCCCCCTCACCATATTCAATATAGCTAGAACCATGTAAACTCACAGTGATTTTATGATTTATGATGATCAACTAATCTATATGCACCTACAAACACAGCCCTATATGTGTTTGTAGGTGCAGCTGATATCACCTTCCAAATTTCTATGTCTGCGACTACAAGTTATAATTACATTCTTAATCGACTTTTGTATTTTATTGTTTGCATGTGTATCAGTGGTTCATCTCACTGCACCTTCTTGTACAAGGGTTTATCCTAGCTATTTTGAAATTGTTTTGTATTATTTGGATTTGGCAACAAATATATGAAATGAAATAAAATAAAGTTGTAAAAATGTACGCATGGTTTTAACCTATTCCCGAACACAGGTAACCTGATGATCTGTATATTTTGTTATTCATTATGGAAATAGCTTCTTTGTAGTTAAAGTCTGTCTGATCCGCCATACTAATGTTTGTTGATGCTGTTTCTTGTGTTGATACCAGCTAGCATCCAGATTTCTTGATTTAATTGCATATTAACGAGTGTTAAATGTGACAGAATTTGAACTTGGTGCTGAAAAAAAAAACGAATTTTTTATTTCCCCTCTTGCAACTGATATTTATACAGGGTGACATTGGATACGTCGCAGGAGCAGACACAGTATGGTCAAGTTTCTTGAAGCAACGTCTTGTTTGCAAGAAGGCAGGGGAAGACGAATTCAGTGTTACCATCTATAATGAAATACGTAAGTTTTGATCAGGGTGCATCACATTGAAAATACCTGCACAAACACTTACTTCTTTTGAATGGGTGTATGGTGTATGGTCAAAAAACATGCTTACGGAGAGTACTGAGACCACAATAGAAAACTACCAGTCTTAACAAAGAAGCCTTTACTATTCCCTCTTACTCTTTCGCAAATTAGAAATCATTATTTCATTCCCCGGTGTACAAAATCCGGGTAAAAAAAGAAACAGAAAGATGTCGACGTATATAGATTATGTGAAGTTAACATGGTTAAATCTTTACTCCGTGCATCGACTAAAACATGGCTTTTCATAATTATTCATAACCATGCAGGCGTGAGCAAAACTAAAGAGTAGTGTTATGGTGTCAATAGCAAACAACTTTCCTGGTGATCACGTCGAAGATTTGGATGATGCTGATACTTCATGCGACGCCGATGAGCAGGACCCTGGGGGTCGATCGTGACGACTTGATAACTAGGGTCCAGTGGCTGCAGAAGCTGATGTAGAGGCTCGATTAGTGGTTGTCGTTTACGTGGATGTCATGATCGGTCAGCCCCCGAATGACCACATTTTGGGTGTGGCTACGGCCGACGCGTGGAAACGAAGTCTCCAAAACACACCTCGAAACTGTGGTCTCCTTCTGGCGTATGAGGCCTGCTGATACACTTACTGTCTGAACTGCCGTAACCAGTCCACGATGTCACGACTTGGGCTGGTCACGGTCCCAAGTCGGGCCAAACCTGGTGCACTAGAACGGGCTGTTGTTCGCAGTGTACTTTGGAGCACCTATATAGACCCTGAATATGCAGGCTGGATATGCAGGCTGCTGAGGGACTAAGAAAATACCTCATCAGTGCGTGTTAGCCCCAAAACTATAATTAAAAAGAAGGAAAAAAATCTAAAGAAAATATGCATCCAAATTAACTGTGTTTTTATGCTGAGTACAAATGAGATACACACAATTCAAAGGTTATAGTTACATTATCTGAAATTAGCCAAACAACAAAGCCCCCCCCCCCGCACACACACACAAATAAATAAATTAGTGCTGTCGACAAAACTGCCGTAACTTGTTATCGGAGGGCGTTGCTGCATATTCAGTGAGCATCAGCAAACAGTGTCACGATGTATAAGAAATATTGCCCCTCCCCCTTATAATACTTGACTAGTTTGAATAGGAAGTAGCCCTAAGGGAAAACAGTGAGGTGAAAGCAGGCTAGCTATGTTATAAGAGTCTAAACCAGTCAGAGCAGTACCTCTGGCTTTGAGACATACCTGGCTTTGAGACATACATATAGGTGGCAACCTTGTGGCGACTTGAGTCCCGCTGGTCGTTGAGCGGTCGCGGAGTTGTCTCAGTGGTGACTTCTTGTGAAGACTAGTCTGATCTGGGATATTGGGGTTACGGGGAGTCGTGAAGGAATGGAACATCTTCGATTTTTTGGGAGACTTTCAAGTCTGCAGCTGGTCTCGGAGACGTCTCCTCGACATCTCCTTTAGACTCGGCCGAGTGATGGAAACTAATTTTGTACGCAGGTTGTCTCCGCGACCTTGCGGAGACCCATTTGCTACCTCCAGGAGACGTCACGGAGACGTCTCTGCGACTTCTTGTGTATTTCGAATATAAGTTGTCACCTTGTTTGGAGACTTTTCAAACGTCTCTCTGAGAGAGCAAGCAATTTCTTGGTCTTTGAATCGCACGAGTCACGGCGACTTATCAGTCGGGTGAAGTCTCTTCCAGTAAAGACCAAAAAGAGACCAGGAAATGGCTTGCCTTCTCACAAAGAGGGCGACTCCGTCCAAGATGTATCCAAATAAGAGGACAACTCATTCAGATACTTGTGCAAGATGTCTTCCCGAGAATCAGTAAGCTCCAACAAAGTTTTGTTTATTTTTTTTCTGGCCCAGTTGTACTATGCACAGATCGAATACAAATCTCTTTTTATTTTTATTTTGGGAAGACATCGCGGCACACTTGCGAGAGCTTAGTGGCCCACTGGTTGAGAAGCACTGATCTATAGGGTAATTACACACTTGTAAATTACACATCATAGATAACATGGTCGCTCCATACATCTGTATAGATGTTGTCTAATAACTTTCTTGATCTTGTGATCTCTTTCATATTATAGAGGACTTTGTGTTCGATGCTGAAAGTCAAAGTATCCTTGCCATCTTCACGACCTCAAGGTAAGCGCAAGGACGCTAACAAAAACAGGGACACTCAACACTATCACTTCATTGTTTGAAATAAATTTAGATGAATCTACACTATACATATGCCTATACATTATCGTTCTATAGAATGTGCAATGTTTCAGATCATAAAGGCCGTGTCACACCTTTCCGGGCAAGCCTTGCGTGCGACTTGCGAAGAACAATTTCTACTACCCGGAGGTCCCCGCAGATGACCCGCACATGACAGTACCTAGCACTTATCTCATCCGTAGTCGCACGGAGGTGCGCAGGCAAATCTTTTTACCCGCAGCCAAGTTTAGGCTCTGTCACACCATTCCGGCCAAACTACGTGGGCTTATTGCTTGTAGGGATTTTCCAGCATACCGGACAATTTCTGAGGGTGGACAAGGATTTTGGCGAGTCAGTCCATGGGTCTTACTTGCTGGACGCGTTCAGGGATCATATAGTTTTGGTTGAGACCTACAATGTAATTTAAGGTTTCTAACATTTTTTTTTTTTTTTTTTTTTGTGGGATAATGAGAAATCTCCTATGAAATATGAAAGAGCATGTAATTCCATGAGGAATTCAACGTTTATTTGATGAAATGGCTGAGATATCCAAACAGAGCGATTCCAATAAAGTGTGGGACCCACCTTTTATTACGATCGCTTTGTTTTACTTTGTTTTTGGATGTTTCAGTCATTCTAAACCCGACCATCATCAAACAAACCTTGAATTCGTCTTAAAATGGTATGCTCTGTACTATTTCATAAGTGTTTTCTTGGTACATTGTATCTCGCAAAAAGTTAAAAGCCCAATTCTCATCTCCACCGATACTGTACCATCTTCTTGCGGGTATACTGCGTGACCTGTGTACCAGTCCCGTGTTATGGGGGCTGACAACTCAGTGAAGGAATTTCTCTGAAGGAATGGCAGAAGTCCCACAGAATGTCATTATCTTGGCTGCATACGGGGACTGCGGAGTACCTGTGTGGGAGTTGCCTGCGAGGTGCTGCCGCTAAGGGCCTCCTACTGGCGTTCTGCGTGGACCTCTACAGGCATCCCCGCGACTCACCCGGAAAAAGTTTTGGTCATGCTCAAAACTTGGCTGCGGTTTTATTGAACTTGCGTGCGCACCTCCGGGCAACTACAAGCAAGATACGCGCTAGGTACTGTCAGGTGCGGAACAACTACGGAGAGTACCGGGTAGCAAATTTGTTTCCCCGCAAGTCAAGCCGCAAAACTTCACCAGATACGGTATGATAAGGCCTTGAGCATGCTCGAAACTTGTTTCGAGTGAGTCGTGGGGGTTCATGAAATATTGAGATCACAAATGACAATCACTCTGCCAAACTGTTAGATTCTTTTTTTTTAAACTGCCTGCTTCTCCCAAGCGAAATTGTTTGAGGTATGATTTCCTAACATACACCACAACTGCACATTCACTTTACTTGATTTTTGTGAGTTATTTTCTTCTGCGCATATAGTTTTAGATTTCTCGAATCTCCGTCTTGTTCTTCTCCCGGCTTGCTGGCTGTGACGATCATGGGATCAAAGCAGTGAATCATGCTAACAATGTCTTTGTGGAGCTTTTGAGATGTACGGGTGCATGAATTAATTAACAATACGATGAATGTCCATGTGTATTAGGTCCATGATTAAAACCATCATCCACAGGGGCGTATCCGTTTCAATGATGAGCGGGGGAGGGAGGCAAAACTTGGATGACGTGTTAGGGAGTGGAGCGACTGAGCAGGGGAGGGTGTGGGAGGGGATACCCCTCCCACATGGGGGAGATCTTGCATTTTCAGACCTGTAATTCAGAGATCAAGTGCATGGGGGTGGGGGGGGGGGGTGGGGATGGATTCCCCAAGCATGGATTTACGCCCATGCTGGCTACACAAGCAGTTGAAATCTATGTTTGCATTACAGTTTCTCTATTTGCCATGAGAGCGTCTATGTCCAATATCTCTGTATATGCACATACTCATAAGGTGAAATTAGTGAAAATGAAACATTTCAGGAATGGATGTAGGCCTACAGATTTACACTTGCCACACTTGCCCGTAATCATTCTTTCGGGTAAAGAATACAGAGTCATAATTCATGGGGTTCCCACAAAAGTGTGTCGCAGAGTTTATAAAAACAAAATGAGGCCCTACACAAGGTAAAGTTCAGGCATTATAATCTTTCTATGAAGAAGCAAGTCAAATAATTTGCATTTTGTGAAGGCATTTTTGTTAGTAAATATTGATTTATTGACATTAAAGGGTAGGAAGTACAGCATTATTTTTCCATGACAGACGCTATGTGGGGTGGCACAGTGGAGTTGCATCAAGGATCCGAATGCCAGTCCCTATATATGGGTGTTTAGTGTTGCGTGTTAGTGTTTAGTGTTTAGTGTTAGTGTTTAGAGGTGCCGCAGTCTGTTTGTGATGTTATCTCGTTTTGTTGTCATCCCAATCCCGTTTCATAATTGCGTACATAAACCGTGTGTATACTGTGTAATCAGCAACGTCAGAAAACAAATCTCTTATGTTGTCATTCGAAAAGGATTCAATTAAGTATTTAAAGCGGATTTTTATACGGTTCGATACGGGTCAATACGGGTCAAACGGGGTTGATAAGGAATTGATACGGGTCGATGCGGTTTTAATTCCTTATGGACCCGGTTCGAAATCCGGCTGTGTGTGACTCTAGCACAAATTACCCTCTATTCCGGGACTAATCCGGCTCATTTTCACCCGGATCAATAGTCCGTTTTGTGACCCGACCGTGTGTGACTGTAGCATAAGTGTGATTTGGTCGATGTTACAGTCTTACTTTTCAGCAATACCAGGTTGATACACAGTGAATAAATTGAATCCCAAAATACTTAGTAGTAGATGAATAATGAGGTGCTTTTGTTTTTCATATCTATTTATTTTGCCACAGCTATGCGCCGGCCATGTCGGCTCTGTGCGTCTTCAATCTAACTGAAATTGATGAAGTCTTCGACACAGGCACCTTTTATGGTTCAGATGGTCAGATTCAAAACGACCTGTGGAGAGATTACAGTGGCACTCCTGTGAACCCAAGACCGGGATTAGATGTGAGTGAACCTGCATCAAGAGCCAGCAACTTGATCATTTACAGTGAATTATGGGGATGAGACAAGATATATCAGAGCTATAATACATGGGATTCATAAGGACAGAACACCCGGGTGTTTTGAGTTGCTGTGGCACATAATTTTATATGGAATGAAGGATTCGTGCATTTCATCTTGTTTGTTTGTGTGTTTTTGTTTTTGTGTTTGTTTGCCATTGCAGTGTAGCAATCCGTATGTTGCGCAACCATTCTTCCAGCGAGACTATCTCATGCTTAAACCGGATGCTAGTGAAGAAGCTGAATTGACCATTGACAAAGATCGTCTTTCTAAACTTGAATTGTACCGAGAACGCCCGTATACATTGCTGATTGGTTCAGGTAAGACTGAGTGAAAGTGCAATAAAGTCTCATCAGAAATGGACGCGATAGCTAGTAAACATCAATCAAAGTCATAAAGTAATCTGTTCTCACATTAAATTTGCTTGTTCCTTTAAGAGGTTTCAGTCTCAGACAGCAAAATGCAAATCAATATCACCGAATATTATACAGATGAGATTTGTTTTAAAAATCAAACCTTTCTGATTCATATCTCAGATATATTCTGTCTAAATTTCAGAGTCTTTATTTCTTTTTCAACCAGACAATTTTATTAGTAATTTTCCTATGCATCGATGTGTGCCGTAGTTTCATCACCATGTGTGTCTGTTTTATTTTTTTTTTTACAAGTGTATGTTTGTGTTTTGCTTTTTATGTATGACCGTATGGGTTTTGTTTTTCATTTCTGATGTATATTCATGTTGTATTTTATCCGCACGGACCTGCGGAAGAACAGTCTCCGGACTGAAGTTTGTGCCGTGCTTATGTATAAATTAATGACATGAAATGGATTTGAGAGATTTCGCACCTGTAAGAGTTTTGGTCTGACGTTAGAACAACAGCAACAACCAACAGAAACATGACAAAATGCTTACCTTTTACCTACTGTGGCTTCGAGTAATTTAGTATACTTTAATTGCTCAAAGCCACAGTAAGTAAAACGTGTGCACGCCATACTCGCAAGCGTGATGATATTTAACTTCAAAAACTTTTCAGAAAATTGTGTTACTCGTTATGATATTTCAGTTGACTTTTCAATGATTTAACATGAAAATAATATAATTGATAAGTAAGAAAGTGCATGGTTAGTTTCACATAATGACACCAATGCTCGAAGCGTCTGACTTGCGAAAGGTCTTATGACAATAGGCCTATAGGCAAGCCAAATTTGCGAAGGTCTAAGAAAAACTCTGACTTGCAAAAGGGCGTATGACGGTAGGTCATGGGCAAGCCAAATTTGCGGAGGTCCAGGAAGATGAATGAAAATTAGAACCAATGCCCATATTTTTCACTCGTGATCAATTAACAAAAGGAAAATGATTCACCTTGTTCGTCCTAATAAAAAAAAAGGTTTCAATGGGAGCCACGCCATATTTTGAAAAGGAAAACAAAAACTGGAAGGGATAAATCTTAACAGGTTAAAAACACACACACTTTCACATTTGCCTATTGTAAATAACTATGATGAAAAAGGGCAGAAAGCTGTAGTGAAAGTCTTGTATTCCTTATTTGTGTCACTATTGTCAACATATAAATATCTTGCAGCTCTTTCTGTTATCATAATATATCAATCCCACTGCTCAGAGAATGGCTGTATGTACAAATACCAAGCGGAAACACAAGAACTTTTGAAAGATTGTCCGGTGAGTATTAATGGTATAATGGGATGAAAAGATAGGGGTGCATGGGGGATGGGGAGGATACCTGTGTTGTAAATTTTGATACTCCATAGTTTGTTAGAAAACTGCAGACCATGTTTCACTTGTAGTGTTTAAGTTCGACAGGTTTTTTTTTCTAGGTCATCTTGCTTTTTTTTTCACGACCTATGTAATGGAAACCTGAGATAAATTGGTCTCCTAATATGTTTATTTTTTAACCGCTCTAAGTTTTAGTACAGGAGTCAAAGTTTAGTCATTTTGAAGATAAACACTAGTATGCAGGCATTGATGTCATACAAGGAGAAGAATAGTGACGAATATACAGCTGTAGCAGCACTGACTGAAACAAAAGAAAAAAAGTGGTTCATTGTTTATCTATTGATTGTGAAATTTGCCACAAATTTTGTTTTGAAATATCGAATGACTTGTCAGGATACCGGTAAGTTTCTTCAACACAAATGAAAAGTAAAATAAAAACGACAACTACACCACGCCTGCTATCAAAATCAACAACTACGAAACGTTTCTACGACGCAAAACAGAAGGGTTGTTTAGTGATACAGCAAAAACTTCGAAAGGTGCTCGAGGAATAAAATTCAAGTTTCACCTTCTTGAATATGATGTAGATACCCCCGCCCCACCCAAAAAAGAAAGAAAGAAAGAAAGAAAATAGAATTCTTAAGGATTATACAAAGTTGGTAAAAGTGGTTCGGGTGCCCCTAATCATTGGCGTCTGGGAGCGGTGCCAACAAGGCCCAAAAATGAATGAATTTCATAAAGATTTTTTTTTTTTTCACCAGAGCCCAAATACAACATGTAAATTGCAATTACAACTACATGTACTATATAGGTAAAATAATGAAATTGTTCATGGTGAAGACTAGAGGTGTGAATGCGTGTATGTGTATGTGTATGTGCGTGTTTTAGTAAGCATTTCAGATTTTACTGTTTACCCGACGCAGAAGTTTTACAGCAAAGTTGTACTGCCTGCATAACAATTGTTAGTCCAAAAAAAGTGTGTTTAAAAAAAATAATGGTGGGGAGAAGACTTGCACGATTACTGGTATAGGAAGGATCTGCCGTAGGTGTGGTCTATGCATATTTATGTCAATTGTAAATGGAGCCAATAGTAGATAACATGTTCTGTCAAATAATATGGAATATATGAAGTCTTTATTTATATTGTACGTAAAGGAAAATGATATTCACTACTTAGCCAGGATGGCCAAATTATTGAGTTTAATCCTGATTATTGAGTTTAAACACATTTAGAATAGATTCGGCAAAGGATTCATTTCAAGGGAAAGAAGAAGAAAAAAGTTTAGGAAATCATAGGGGACAATGGACAGGATAGGTCAGAGTGAGTGGCTGTAGGATGGTAGTGGACAAGAAAGTCGATGTCTGTCTTTTTATGATAGTGTTGTTTTGTTTTGTTTTGTTTGTTTTTATGTTTTTTTATGTTTTTTTTTTTTTTTTTTTTTTTACTGGAGGGAGTAATAGAATTTCCTATACGTTCATAATGATGTAGTCCTTTTAATGATATATTCTTCCTATATGTTCAAAATAAAGATCGAGTTTCGTCGGAGAGCAATCACAGGTCTATCTGTAGCACCTGATGTAGATGATGACACGTATGATGTGTATATGACAACAGTCGACGGGATTTATGCTGCACAGATAAAAGGTGAGATCCACTTTCTTGCACTCCTTCTGTGTTTCTTTTTGTTGACTAAGGGTGGAATGGTAACCCCATGCTTACAAATTATTCATGATGGTACACTTTGTGCAGTCTCTTAATAACCTCTTTCTTTAAAAAAGATCTCTAACTCGGTCCTACTCTTGGTTTGCAGTGTAAGTTCAAAGTGATTTTGACAGATTTTTAAGGCATTTGTGTTAGAATTCTGAGCAATGTGGAGTTGAACAACGCATACGCCAAGCAATGTCTCGCCCGCTTACATATCGCAATTTGTGATTACAGTGCTTTTTCTGTGCAAGTTCATTGACCTTTTGACCTTTGATGTTTATAGATCCGATTTTACCTATATTCGAACTTACCTGGCTTCTTTAGGTGATGTAACTGGTGTGAGTTTTGTGGTCATAGCTCAAAGTAGTGGATTTGTTCAGAGCACACAATACAGGGCGCTTAGTAATCAAAGAAAGTTTATTGAAAAATTATAAAAAAGAATAAATGAAATCGAGAAATTGTGTAAATGATAAATGCTAGAGTTTCAATTCTCTCTTTCTTTCCACTTGCCTTATGAATTGAGAAAATTTTTCAATAAAACTATTGTCCCCGTCATTTGCAATATTACGTAGTTTTCGGTACATTTTGAAAGCGCTAAAAGCAACAACTTTTGAAACTAGTGAAATTCTTCCGTCGAGATGTTTTTCATTGCAACTGATTGAGAAATTGCCCTACATCGACGTAAATAAGCACTGAATTGATCAGTGTTTTAGTAGTAGCCATGATAAAAAATCATGTTAGAACCAACACTTGCTGTCGGGCGAAAGCTCGGTGGTCTAGTGGAGATGACGCCTGTCCGGTGATCAGGAGGTCGTAGGTTCGAATCCTGCTCGAGTATGTACGCCCATGATTTTTTATCATGGCTACTACTAAAACACTCATCAATTCAGTGCTTATTTACGTCGATGTAGGGCAATTTGTCAATCAGTTGCAACTTTTGAAACACATACTCAATGCAGAGAATGCCATATCTGTGATTAAATGTCGTATCTTATTTGGTGCATGGTTGCTTGTTTGTCTATGTACAAAGATTCAAGATTTCACAATGACTGTTCACCAAGTGAGGACCTACGCACACATGAGAACACAGTGGTGGAACTGATTTACCAAGGAAGTGGAGATGACCTTTCTTTCGATCTGGGGAATGAGACCGTGCAGATCCTGAAGAATGAGACTCTAGATGATGCAGATCCCGTCATCATGAGATACCAGATACTTTTCATAGAAAGTGCTATAGTCAACTATGATGGTTACAGGCTGGATGTAAATGATATAGCCCCAATCACTGTCAGATTGAGAAACTCCTCGTTTGACATCACACTTGGTAAGTACCATATTTTCTTTTTGTATAACATTTCTGTTGTGATTTCACCAAGCACAAGAGTGCAAATTCTTTCCATGTTTGAGTTTATTTTTACCAGCCAGAGTTAATCGAACCATCAGGACACCTGTAGATTAATCAAAATGAAGCCTGAAGTAAGACAGTGATGAGATTTCTAATTGTCCCATGTTTTCAAATAAAAGTAACAGTAATTGCACTGCATAGTAAATCCGGTTTAAGTGAAATGATGCATGTTGTCATTGCCTTAATGTCTCCTTTGACGTGTGATAGGGGCTACAACTTCTCACCTAATCAAATGATCTTTTTTTTTTGAATGATTATTTATGTCATAGAGGAAAACCTGATCTTTACCACTAAGGTATTGTCTTACGACATTGCAACACTCTCGTGTTTAAATGTCTTACTTCGATGAAACTTCTACCACATTCACTTTGTCCGATATTACCTCGAAAACTATACCGAACTCAGCTTGAACTTGTTTAGGAATGGCACTTTTATTATCACATACTCCCCGAATGCAGTATATGTGAGATAAACCTAATTAACGTAATAAACCTAATATGCCGCTACCTGAGAATTAAACGAGAAAGATCAGTACAATTGTATGAGAACAAGCAGATTTCCCCCATTATATCACACTGCATAATCCATGCATGTATTCAATCACGATGGGCTTATTATTCAATCACGATGGGCTTATTATACAAACATTGACCGAACCAAGTTCATAATGTGTACAGACATACTTTAAAGGACAAGTTCACCTTCATAAACATAAGGATTGAGAGGATGCAGCAATATTAGTAGAGCACATCAGTGAAAGTTTGAGGAAAATTGGGTAATCGATGCAAAAGTTATGAATTTTTAAAAATTTTTGTGTTGGAACCGCTGGATGAGGAGACTACTAAGGCTCGTGATGTCATATGAGTACAACAGTATAAAGAAAATGTCAAGAAAATTCACAATATTTTCACTTTTTTCGCATAATAAAAGAGCCCTTGACTTGCCTCTTTCTAAAAGCAATGGGAATAATATTACCCATAACATACGTCAGTAACGAGTCAAGGGAATGTGTACTTTTTTCCAAAGATGACATTTTGTGAAATTCTTTTTATATTTCCCTTATATTGTTGTACGCATGTGACATCATACACTGCAGTACGCCAGTCTTCTCATCCAGCGGTGACTGCACAAAAAATTCAAAAATTCATAACTTTTGAACGGATTGTCCGATTTTCCTCAAACTTTCAATGATGTATTCTACTAATATTGCTACACTCTCTCATTCCTTATGTTAATGAAGGTGAACTTGTCCTTTAAAGTAATGACCAGCTTTCCGAGGACAGGGGATTATTGGAAAAGCTGAGACTGAGACCACTCAGGAAGGAATTTCAGCTGTGAAAGCACAAACAATAATCCTGCATTTCAATCTGGATAGAATATTTTGTGAGGGTTTTAGCCCAAGGGTCAGAGAAAATTTGACCCCGTTTACAGTGCGAGGCTCGGCCGCGGCCGAGCCGCGGCCGAGCCCAGCCCCGCTTCAGTGTAAACGCGCAAAAGGCCAAATGCGAGGCCAAAATTGGCCTCGCATTTGGCCTCGCTCTGGAGGACCCCGTTTACAGTGCGAGGCTCGGCCGCGGCCGAGCCGCGGCCGAGCCCAGCCCCGCTTCAGAAGGAAAAATCCTTTGCAGGACAAAATTGCGAGGCTCGGCCGCGCAATTGAGGCCGGACTCGGCCGCGGCCGAGCCGCGGCCGAGCCCGGCCCCGCACTGTAAACGGGGTCCAAGTGGTCTCGGCCGCGGCCGAGCCGCGGCCGAGCCGCGGCCGAGCCCTGCCTCTTCTTGGACCCCGTTTACAGTGCGGGGCCGGGCTCGGCCGCGGCTCGGCCGCGGCCGAGCCCGACCTCAATTGCGCGGCCGAGCCTCGCAATTTTGTTCGTTTACACTGCTGGGCTCGGCCGCGCTTTTAATTCAAACCTTTCAATATTTTGTCGTAGTGGCGCTCTGCTTGTAAACAAATGCAATTTGGTATTGTCTGGTTTTCAGACCCTTTGCCAACTGAATTCCGTGGCGACGAAGTCGCCGTTCGGGCAAAGGCCTTTGCCGAAGGAAAAATCCTTTGCAGGACAAAACCACCTTAAACTATACTAGTTTTTCACGTTGAGGGGGTTAATATCGTGAATAGCGAAATGGTACGGGCAGAGGGTCTGGAAGCCAGACTAAAATTGGCCGCGCATTTGGCCCAGTTTGCGTTTACACCAAGAAGAGGCCGGGCTCGGCCGCGGCTCGGCCGCGGCCGAGACCACCTCCAGAGCGAGGCCAAATGCGAGGCCGATTTTGGCCTCGCATTTGGCCTTTTGAGCGTTTACACTGAAGCGGGGCTGGGCACGGCCGCGGCCGAGCCGCGGCCGAGCCTCGCACTGTAAACGGGGTCTTGGTGTAAACGCAAACTGGGCCAAATGCGCGGCCAATTGCGCGGCCAATTTTAGTCTGGCTTCCAAACCCTCTGCCTGTATCTTTCGCTTTTCAGGATATTAACCCCCTCAACGTCGAAAACTAGTATAGTTTGAGGTGGTTTTGTCCTGCAAAGGATTTTTTCCTTCGGCAAAGGCCTTTGCCCGAACGGCGACTTCGTCGCCACGGAATTCGTGGCAAAGGGTCTGAAAACCAGACAATACCAAATTGCGTTTGTTTACAAGCAGAGCGCCACTACGACAAAATATTGAAAGGTTTGAATCAAAAGCGCGGCCGAGCCCAGCAGTGTAAACTGCTGGGCTCGAATGAAGTTCTCAGAGTTAAATGAAGTTCTCAGAGTTAAAGATAAATCGGAACAAGTGAAGGAAATATCTCAGCATGGTATCTCGATCCAAAATCCGGTACATGTTGCTAATGCGT
Organism: Diadema setosum; assembly: GCF_964275005.1. Classification (NCBI taxonomy): domain Eukaryota; kingdom Metazoa; phylum Echinodermata; class Echinoidea; order Diadematoida; family Diadematidae; genus Diadema; species Diadema setosum. The sequence continues at coordinate 8,487,426 of NC_092695.1, forward strand.
TTAATGATTTTTTTGTTGATTTAGGCCCCAGTCTTGCTAGTAATATCCCAGTAACAGATAAAGAATTTCATTATTTTCTAACTGATCGAAATCCTCAATCTGTGTTTTTTACTCCCATCCAAGAATACGAGGTGAGGGATGTAGTTCTGAAGTTGAAAGCAAAAAAGAGTGCTGGACATGATGGTATTACAAATTTTTTACTGAAAAATATTATATCGGCAATATTGTCTCCTTTAACATATATATTTAATCTGTCCCTTGTTACTGGCGTAGTGCCTAGTCAAATGAAAATTGCTAAAGTTGTTCCGATTTATAAAAAAGGTAACAAGCAAGATGTAAGTAATTATCGTCCAATTTCTCTTCTGACGGCGATGTCTAAGATTCTTGAACAGTTGATATATTCTCGTGTAATTAAGTTCCTAAACGAATGCAATATTTTTTGTGAGTCTCAATTTGGATTTAGGAAAAAACACTCTACTACTCATGCTGTGCTTGCTTTTATCGATAAAGTAGCCCACGCTATTGACGACTCGTCACATACTGTTGGTATATTCCTGGACCTGTCCAAGGCCTTTGACACTATCGATCACGGTATTTTGCTATACAAACTCTCGCACTATGGGATACGTGGAAAGGCCTTGGACTGGTTCAGGAGCTACCTAACTAACAGGAAACAGTTTGTAAATATCAACGGCTTCAGTTCCAACTTAAAAACACTATCTTGTGGGGTCCCTCAAGGATCCCTTTTAGGCCCACTTTTGTTTATTCTTTATATAAACGATTTCAAAAATTCATCTAATGTTTTATCTTTTCTTCTTTTTGCCGATGATTCTAATATCTTTTTTTCCCATCGAAACCCAACAACCCTTTTAGATGTAGTGAACAGAGAATTAAAGTCGGTTCAAATGTGGATCCAAGCTAACAAGTTGTCTCTTAATATAAACAAAACTGTTTATATGTTATTTAGTAATTCTGTGACCCATTTGCCTGGCGATATAAAAATGAATAATAATAGTTTGATTCAAGTTGAATCGTTTAAATTTTTAGGTCTTTATATTGACCATGAATTAACATGGAAATATCACATGAATTATTTATCTAAAATGCTTTCGAGAAATACTGGGATTTTAAATAAGCTAAAACATTTTTTCCCAAAGTATATTTTGAAAAACTTATATTCAACGCTCATTTTACCCTACCTCTGTTACGGAATACTTGCCTGGGGAAACTGTGCCAAATTATACATTGATAAAATTTTCAAACTACAAAAACGGGCTATTCGTTCAATAAATCTAGCCGATTATTATTGTCACACGAATTATTTCTTCTTTGAAAACAGACTCCTTAAGGTTGCTGACTTGTTTTTATACAACTTAGGCACATTTATGTTTCAGTTATCAGCAAACGGCTTGCCTGACGTATTTACTCATATGTTTCAGAAAAACTATATCGTCCATGCTTACCCCACAAGACAAAGAGAATCATTTCACCTTCCACGTACTCGCACACTCCTTGCTCAAAAAACAATTGTTTTTACCGGACCTAAATTCTGGAATGATCTTCCCGCCGATTTAATCAATTGTTCTAGTATGTTTACATTTAAACAAAAATTGAAATTAATGTTAATAAATGAATATAATCAGTCTGATTAGAATATTTCAAAATGTTATATGCGCAGTATCCTCGTTCAATGTATATTTCTGGTTTATGCTCCCGTTATATAATCACTGCACCCGTATTTGTATTAACATTTTGAACTCATTATGAAGTTGATTATAGATAATGTGCACGTATATACTTGTGTACCTAATTATATATGCCATATTTTCATTTAGTTTTTATTCTTTGGGTTCTTGTTTTTTGTTTTGTTTTTTCACTTTTTCTTTTTATTCTCTTATTTCTTTTTCCCTTTGTACTTTGATATTTTAGCTTTCATAATCGTTTCGTCATTATTACTTTGTGTCCTATCTCCATTGATTGCATAGAAAATTTACACCGGTATTTTTTCATGGAACCTGCGTTTACAAGCTTTGCTTTTGCAGTTCCATCATATTTCACAAGTTATAGAGAATAGTCTTATGTACATTGTGTATGCTGACACACTTTTTTCTGTTCATGTCCCGACGTATGACATATTTTGTATCTTACTTGGTTTGTATTCTTTTTTTGGATGTATTTTGATGTCAAGTGAAATATGAAAATAAACGTGCTGGAACTGTTCACTGTGTCTCGAGTGCAAGACCAGTGCAGTTTCAGTTATTCAATTCAATTCAATTCAAAACGGACAAAATTGCGAGGCTCGGCCGCGCAATTGAGGCCGGACTCGGCCGCGGCCGAGCCGCGGCCGAGCCCGGCCCCGCACTGTAAACGGGGTCTTTGTCTGGAATTTTAATTCAGGCTCTTTGTCATTTGCTTTCCACAAGGGCACTGAAGGCAGTGAGTTTTCAAGGTGTCTTTCTATACGTAGATGATACATGGATTGTCAACCGGTTAGAACAAGTCTTAGATACCAACCAGGAATTGTACAGAGGACAGGATATATATATATATATATAATTAAAATTTTGTAATCAGTTTTGATGTCCACAGTGAATTAATTACCAATAAAATAATTTTTTTTTCAAGTTCAATCATAGTTTATTTCCAATCAACGAAAATCAAAACGTAATACAAAGTATTAAAGCCTTATCATGAAATGATATTGTCTAAACTTTTACAAAAGGTTCATGTAATATACGAAATAAATTACATACATCAACATATGTACAATAATCAGAAGGAACGATGCGTATACATGTATACTTCGCGAGCTTCCAGAAAATAACTTCAATTTTTTTTTTTTGGAAAAAAAATTTGACGGATAGTTTCAACGCTTTTACAATGGTTACCTTTCATATCTGATCTAATCTTTCTTCGAACTAAATTTTCTGTGAAAGGGTAGAATTCAATGAAAAAAGTGATATCATTTTGCCCTACTCCACTATCAAATAATTTTTAAAATGTATTTTTTTTTTTACTCATAATCTTCACAAAGGTTCTGTGTTTCTTGACAAAAAATATAACACTGGATGAGAAATTCTTTTTAAATCAACCAAAGAAATATGAAACTGTTTTGTTTTTCATATTGCGATGTCAAAAAATCACCAGTTTTTATTTGAATCAATTTATCATTTTGCATTATTGATGATAATTTTCTTACCTTTTATCATTATCATTGTCTTTGTTAAACAAAAACTTTTGGAAAGCTGTTTCAATTGCTTCATATTGAAAAATGAAGCGAAAAGAATTTCTTGACATCAACTAACACTTCAAACAAAAAATCTGTGATCCATTGTGCTACTTTACTGTTTTTTTTTATACTACACCCATTTAAAACGATTGTTTTTTTTTTTATAGAATTATCCATTCGAATTTTTATATCTGATTTTTCCCAATAATTTCATTTTCAAATTATTACATCCGCTGGCCTTGTAGTCGTTTTAGTTTGGACCATTGTTGTTTGTTTATTCAGATAATGAAGCGATAACAGTAACAGAATATGATGAACGCGAGGAGGAATATAATCAGTGCTTGACGGTGAATGAGACGTTAACGGAAAGCTATCGGGAGGTAAGATACAATTTTGCGCAATATTATAGGTAAAGAAATGAGATCACGTAGAAACTCCCCCCCCCCCCAAAAAAAAAAGCCCCCAATGAACACATTTATATAAAAAAAAAAAACTCTCCGGAGGTTGTGGTGCAAATTTGATATTACAGGAATCCTGGTATATGCAGGTAAAATGCACTCTTTGTTTTGGTTATAAACTATAGTTTGCAATATGAGTACTTTCAAGGTAAGACTAAAAAAAAAGGAAAAGAAAAAGAAATGTATGTTAATAAGAAAACGTTTAGGTTACAAAATTGATATCTCTTTACCGAAAATCTGTATGCTTCATACAACGTTAGATAAACTTCCATATCATTTGTCCGTATGATAATTATTTGTACAGGTTTGCTTTCCTTTTTTTTTTTTCATTGTCCATTTGCAACGTGTAATGTCTTTTAGTGCTGTAATTTTGTTTCTTTTTTTTTTCACATTTGCTGCCATTTGGGTTTATGGGTTTCATGGAGATCATTATGCAATTCTGAATAGTTTTTAAAAGACGATATATAAGTTGGAAAACAGTCAACGAACTAATGTTTGCGGGCTCTTATGCTTTTCTTGATGCAGGGTGGCAGCGGTTCATTTAATGTGTCTGTGATTTCCAGTCTTCAAGTGTTCCAGTACTGTTCCGATTGCACGTACTACCGTGACAGCATGACCAGAGATTGCAGCGACCTGTGTTAATAGATTACATGCAAACACTCACTCGTGTACGCTTAATTCTTGAGTTTCAGTAGGCCCTATAGGGTTTTGCGTGTTCCTTAAAACTTAACAATATACATTTTGGTCATACAAAATAACGGACGATCGAGTTCCTTTCCAGAAGGTGCTAATTCCATTTTTGTTGGTAACGAGAAAAGCCTGTTTTGTTTTTGTTTTTATATTTCACATGCTTCTAAGTGCTTGTATGCAGTTGATGTTTATCACATAACAGTATCTATACCCCAATAATAGGGTTAAAGAAAAGGTACTAGGTGTTACAAAAACCATTTCCCATTTTTGATCCTAAATAGTTCGAAAATATACATCAGATAACACTGTCATTGATATGAGTAATAGCTGAATAGTCACGATAGTGTGCAATTTAGTTGGAAGTGATTTGACTATGAGAGCGTGAATCAATTTCATTAAATTCATGATTAATTTTAAAGTTAAGTTATTGAATTCCCGTCCATTGATGTTTCAAAATCGAATTACATTGTATGTGCATGTGATCTTCCCACGAGATCGACACCCACGAGTCATACAGCCCACGAGTTTGACACTGAAAAAGGTCCATGATTTATTATACAGCCCATGAGTTCGACACGAGCTAAAAACAACCCACAAGTTCAACATTACAACACAGGACTTGTGTCGGACTCGTGGGCCTTGTTTGCTGTAAAGAGTCAAACTAAAAGGCTTTATGACTCGTGGACTGTACATGATTCGTGGGTGTCGCACTCATGACATGCACCCGTTCATATTTGATTTTATACAACGTCCAAGTAGATCCTTGTAATTTGATTGGAGGATTGTTGGTGACGTGATATTAAATAAGTACTCCATTCAACGCGCCGTGCAATTTTGGTTCTATTTTTGCGTGCAACTTGGTTCGATTTTTTCGTTCTATTCCACGGTTCGAGAAATTGTACGGTACTGCGTGTACCGTGTGTTGCATATTGGGGATCGCATGCAGTTAACGCAGGTACGTGTGCGGTGCATGCATGCGCGTACGTAGGCCTACGTAGTGCTAGTGTACGTGTATGATCTGAGCGCTAGTATAGCTGTGACCTGTATACTACGCTGATTGCACAAGCCAGAAAGAGAATCGCAGTGGATCCACATGTAAGTATGGCTATATTTTTCATACATATAGGCCCTATAGACTTCTAGGCCTACTTAGACCAAAAAGATCTACTTGGACGTTGTATAAATCAAATAGTGTATGGTCTTTACTCGTGCAATGGAACGAGATTTCGCACTCGGTGAAAGATGAGGCGCACTATTCAACTCGGCTTCGCCTCGTTGAATAGAGCGCCTCTATCTTTCACCTCGTGCGAAATCTCGTACCATTGCACTCGTGACCATTCACTATTTGTATGATAATCTATATGATTTACAATTCAATATTGATGCTGAAATATGTCAAGCAAAATAACATCTGAAACAAGCAGTTACTCCTGCTTGCACTATCGAAGTTAACGCTTCCATGTAACAGAGAAATTTATGATTTTTCAGATGATTAATCGATAACTTACCCTGTATTTTTTTTAAGAAAACGTGAATAAATAAATAAATAGATAAATAAAAATAAACAAGAAATCAGTGTAATGACACGTTTGTTTTAGAAAGGAAAATGCATAATAACTACCATGTATGTGATAACATATAGCATGTCCGTGTTCTTCCACCGTATTAACTCTGTAGAACGATCCCATCCCCAAGGAAATGGGACTGCAGGGAGCTATGGTACCGGCTATAGTCAAGCTAAAGCTGGCGGCCATGAAACAAGATTCGGATTGACCCTGACCATTTTTCTGCATTGTATTCATATCAAAGGTGGAATTGAATTCTTTTTAAATAACTGTAGTATGTGTGAGAGTTTTAATGGTATGTTATCATGATTCTTGTAATGCTATTTCCATTGTCACTGTATATAACCTCCGTGCTGTTATTTTTGTATTAGGATTGTATACGGAAATGTGCAAGTCTAATGCGTTCCTCAGCCTTCCAAAGATGCATGGATGATGTCAAGCATTCAGTGCTACTATGTATTGTACACACATTCGCGCAACAGTAATGGCCCTTACACAAAATGAAAGTTTTCACAATGGATATGAAATGAAATCCCATAGATAAACACTTTTCTGTTTGAGTTAATGCCATACAAATGCTAATAACGACCGCAGTTATGCATCTATAGTAGATGATAATGCATGAGTACACTATTGAAGAGAGTTAGGGCCTACTGAAAATTAAAAACTGTTTCATCACCGTCACTGTTTGCAATGCACTGTACAGCGTGAACCTGACATCGTATTTTGTTTCACACCCACATCTGAAGGGCTTATAACACGTAAATATTGACAATGCATACTCTTTTTAAATGATTTTCAGGATTGAAAAGGGCAGAATGAACGGAATACGGAGGTAAACTAAAAAGTGCCTTGCCGACAATGACAATATACTGCAAAAGTCGAAACATGGTCATTTTCTCACTTTGTCAATGTAACTGAAACGTCGTGAGTTACAATTTCGTGGATGATTATATTTTTGGTCGAATTTTGGGCATCTCCTGAAGTACCCTCTGCACGTACGTCATTTATTTTTTTTTGTATTGTTCCACCTCAGTCAACCTAAAATATCTATACTTTTTTCCCGTAATCAAATTTGATGACTGCCTTTGTGAGTTTAACTTGCAACTTAAGTCATTAAGCTTGTACAATATGATCAGGGGAGGGAAGGTGAAGATGCTTATTTTGCTTTCCTCTCTCAACATTTAACACGAGATGAAGTGATAGATTAAATTGCTCATGATGCACTCCAGAAGGAAAACAATGCTATAGATATCAAGCTCTTCGTATTGATATTGACAACTCTGCAGCATGTTCTCTTGTTCTTTGTAACAAACGGAGTAAGGAGATTTAAGAGCGGTTTTTCACACTGGAATAATTTCATGTGTAGTAAGCAATAGTAATGACCATCAATTCTTATGTCAAAGTACACGTGTTTGCAGAAGAAGCAGTGATCGTCAAAAGTCAGAGAGCGTTTAGTACCTGGATAGCTATTTTTCTCTAGTACCTATGTAGAGTAATGGTTTATAGGACGGGAGTGAATTATTTTTTTTCTTTAATGTAATAATGACCTTATTGACACCTGTGTTGCAGCATTGTTACCCGTTTGGTCCAGGACTCTTAGTTGAATGTGAATATTGGGGTCTCTATCTGGGAGGTTTAGGTTTGTTTTTAAGGTTTTTTTTTTGTTATTCCTTTGCTTCCCTTTAATCAGATATTGCTGGGAATGTCTTTACAGAACATAAACTTGTCAAACATTATGTCGTGTTTTGTCAACCTTATCCTTAACATGCCCAAATCAATAATTCAATTTGACTATATACTACATGTAATCCTTACCATATACATGATATACCCAGTTTATAAGAGTGCACGTTAACGAGCTTGACACCTACGAGTATGCAGCCCATGTTACGAGCTGTAGACACTAAGTGAACAAGGTCAAGGAGCTCCACACCAACTAGAATAGGTCCACGAGCTATATACGGTCGATAAGCTAAACACTAGGCAAATGCACCACAAGGCCCATAAACAAAGCCTAGGAGCTAGACTCTAACCAAGACAAAACAAAAACAAACAAACAAACAAACAAACAAAACACGAGCTCAGCATTGCATCACGAGACTCAAATGTACGTATAGTGTCGAGCTCATAGGCCCGTTTTGATTTATAGTTTCTAATAGCTGGTGGGCCCATCTTTATTTTTGTTTTTCCAAAACTTGGTGTCTATAGCTCGTTGGTTGTATGACTTATAGACCTTTCTTCATTGCCTAGCTCGTAAGCCGTGTGTGTGACTTGTGCGTGCTAAGCTCATGAGATGACCCCATTAAAAGGGATCGTATAGTTTTGCTTGAGACCTAATTTCAAGTTTGTAACATTTATTTAGTGAGATAATGAGAAACCTCTTATGAAATATGAAAGAGCATGCAATTCCATGAGGAATTCAACTTTGTTTGATGAAAATTGTTTTTGAAATGGTTGAGATATCCTACACGGAGCGATTCTATTAAAGTGTGGGACGCACCTATTATTACGATCACTTTGTTTTACTAGTTTTTGGATGATTCAGTCATTCCAAACCCGATTTTCATCAAATAAACTTTGAATTCCTCTTAAAATGGTATGCTCTGTACTATTTCATAAGTGCTTTCTTGGTATCTCGCAAGAGGTTAATAGCCCAATTCTCATCTCCACCGATACTGTACCATCCCTTTAACAATGTTTAAGATAATATTTGACTAAGTTGTCCTTGATACCTGGTTTATGATTTCATTGACCACTTTGTCCTTGATACCTGGTTTATGTCATTGATTACTAATTATCCTTACCATACCAATTTTATATCATTTGATTACTTGATACTCAGAATATGTTATTTGACTGTATTATCATTACCTTACTCAGATGTCAATTCACTCCGTTATCTTATTATACTCAGATTATATTGCCATTCAACCATCGTATTCTTATCTCAAATTATGTCGTTTACTATACTACCCATTAAAAAAAAAAAAAACTTAAAAGAGATTGATTTACAGAAAAAAAAAAGTTACTTGGGACATCCATTTTCACTAATATAAACTAAGGGGAATAGAATTCTACCATTGTACATACTGTTACGGAGGTTAACTTTGGCCTAACGAACCATCATAACCACCGAAAATACCCAGACTCTCAAACAAGGTGTTTGGTCGATCTCGGTCATCTTGTCGAACTCTTTATTTACATATTCCTGCGCGGAACAATCAAGTGCCCAGAAATGATAATACAATGCACATGTATCCATAACACTTCCCCCCTAAAAGAGTGCATATAACGTTTTAACACAAATGGACTCTATGTACCTTGGCACAATATTTTGGAACAGTATTGTACATTCCTCTTCCAATTCACCCTTATAAATCCATGAGTTTACCATGGTTGCATCATTATAAGAACACATAAACGAAGTATGCTATGGTTATATCATCATCATAACCTGTGATAAAACATGTACGACTTTAGTACCATTCAACGTGTACCAAACTAACACTCTCGTGAGTCACTGCTGCTTGTTAGTTACAGCATACTGGAATTGCATGTAGTTGTGCAACACTGAATACTACAATATTAACTTTCTCAACACCTTAACCTTTATGCAATCATGTCATGCATACAAACAATACACGTTGTACCAAAATCAGATGGTTTCCTCATTAGCACATACATATAAGTCAATTTTACATTGTCATAATGATTAACCTGTGTACGAAGATCATAAACACGTCATCTCTTCCACAAACAACTGCATATAATCCAACTGATGTAATCATATACATCATATTACCTACAACCACAATATCATATTCCATGATATGTGACTTACATATACATGTACCTGTACACGTTGTGTCAGCATCTATTGAAACGTTAAAACATCAACAAATGTCATATATCCTACTTATGTTTCTGAAAACTTTCCTGTCAACATACAAAACACCAAGAGTATGACCTGCCTGACAAAACATCAAATGAACCTGAATGAGATATACTTGATGATAACCTGCGTCTACACCTAAACTTAATAAGCGAGTGTATACCTGCCTGTATACATCCTGGTATAACACAGTCAGCTTAAATATATGCCTGTTGGTATGTTGGATCAACTGTGAAATACTGAACACCTTTGCCAAGGCTATGACTGAGCGATAATAATGAGCAAAAGCTTTGTACATGTATAACTATATAATTTCTGTACCTAATACAGTATACATGCTAATTAAATCCAAAAAGCAACATCCAATAAACTTAGGGTATGTGCCACAACAAACCCAACCAATACTTGTACATGTACAAGTATTAAACTTCATGTACCTGAACTGTACCTACATTACTTGATACACCACATTCTCTATACAAACAGCGACACTACCTGTTTGAAATCAATTTACCAACAACTCACATTCTTGACAACTGTTGATGGCTAGCATAACTTAAAACAGCCTTCATAATGTCTTCTTTTGGTAAGTGACTCAAAGCACAAATATAGTTTGCTGTGTTTCCTTATTAACACAAACATGTCTGAAGATACTTCCATGTTGTTATTTACACATTCAAAGTGCCATTCATGCTGTTGGCATCACAATTATAGTGTATGCAAGATGCATACATGTACCACTTGTACACAAGCGCGCCGGAACACTTCTGGTTTTGGGGGGGCAAAATCTCGACGGGGGCACATTATGTGACGATGTGAGATCCTCGGCGCGGGAGCGAAGCGAGCGAGCGGGGGGGGGGGGGGGGTGGAAAGGGGATACCCCCTCCTACACACACACACACACACACAAACACTGTAGGGAGCTTTTGTAAAACAGAGTCGCGTTTATAGACCATTAAAAAAAAATTAAGGAATTAAACATAGTAAAAAATAATCAGTGCGAAGGATTATGATTATTACATACGGGAGTACATAATAATGTGATGGTGTGAGATCCTCGGCGAGGGAGCGATCGAAGCGACCGAGAGGGGGGAGGGTGTGGGAGGGGGAAAACCCCCTCCCACGGTAGGGACTTTTTGTAAAAACAGAGTATAAAAGTCGCGTTTATAGAGCATTTAAAAGCAAATTTCTAGGGAATTAACATATTGAAAAAATCAGTTGGAAGGACTATGATCATAACATATGGGAGTACATAATAATGTGATGGTGTGAGATCCTCGGTGAGGGAGCGAAGCGACCGAGCGGGGGGAGGGTGTGGGAGGGGGATACCCCCTCCCGCGGTAGGGAATTTTTGTAAAAACAGAGTATAAAAGTCGCTTTTATAGAGCATTTTGAATTAAATTTCTGAGGAATTAAACATAGTAAAAGGAATCACTGCGAAGGACTATGATAATAACTTATGAAAACTTTTCATTTTACTATAAGTACGGGCAGAACGAGCGAGCCACTTTCACTTTGCCATTTATCTGAAATGTACTCATTAAAAGCTTGTTCGAACAATAAAAAATATTCTTATACTGCTGGAAAGCAAAGAAGAAAATGAAAAATGTAAGATTTACTTAAGGTATGTTTCAGCGGGCACACTCGAGGACACGAGGCTACCATCTATACACTTTACTCATAATTAAGTTACTATTAGTGTATAGATACAATAATGTATGTTGTTAGTGTATTATAATTTTCGCCCCGTTAGGGGCGAAAATTTTGCATTTTCAGTCATGAAATTACAACATTTAGACAAGAAATATGCCTTTATTGTTCATTTTGGTCTTTAAATAAGTGATTAATTATTTGTTACAGGGGGCACTTTGGGGGGGCAAAAACTCGTTTTGCCCCCCCAACATTTTGTTTGGGGGGGCAAGTGCCACCCCTGCCCCCCCGCTTCCGGCGCCCTTGCTTGTACATATACATGCCCGAACGGCGACTTCGTCGCCACGGAATTCGTGGCAAAGGGTCTGAAAACCAGACAATACCAAATTGCGTTTGTTTACAAGCAGAGCGCCACTACGACAAAATATTGAAAGGTTTGAATCAAAAGCGCGGCCGAGCCCAGCAGTGTAAACGGACAAAATTGCGAGGCTCGGCCGCGCAATTGAGGCCGGACTCGGCCGCGGCCGAGCCGCGGCCGAGCCCGGCCCCGCACTGTAAACGGGGTCTTTGTCTGGAATTTTAATTCAGGCTCTTTGTCATTTGCTTTCCACAAGGGCACTGAAGGCAGTGAGTTTTCAAGGTGTCTTTCTATACGTAGATGATACATGGATTGTCAACCGGTTAGAACAAGTCTTAGATACCAACCAGGAATTGTACAGAGGACAGGATATATATATATATATATATATATATATATATATATATATAATTAAAATTTTGTAATCAGTTTTGATGTCCACAGTGAATTAATTGCCAATAAAATAATTTTTTTTTCAAGTTCAATCATAGTTTATTTCCAATCAACGAAAATCAAAACGTAATACAAAGTATTAAAGCCTTATCATGAAATGATATTGTCTAAACTTTTACAAAAGGTTCATGTAATATACGAAATAAATTACATACATCAACATAAATTATGTACAATAATCAGAAGGAACGATGCGTATACATGTATACTTCGCGAGCTTCCAGAAAATAACCTCAATTTTTTTTTTTTTGGAAAAAAAATTTGACGGATAGTTTCAACGCTTTTACAATGGTTACCTTTCATATCTGATCTAATCTTTCTTCGAACTAAATTTTCTGTGAAAGGGTAGAATTCAATGAAAAAAGTGATATCATTTTGCCCTACTCCACTATCAAATAATTTTTAAAATGTATTTTTTTTACTCATAATCTTCACAAAGGTTATGTGTTTCTTGACAAAAAATATAACACTGGATGAGAAATTCTTTTTAAATCAACCAAAGAAATATGAAACTGTTTTGTTTTTCATATTGCGATGTCAAAAAATCACCAGTTTTTATTTGAATCAATTTATCATTTTGCATTATTGATGATAATTTTCTTACCTTTTATCATTATCATTGTCTTTGTTAAACAAAAACTTTTGGAAAGCTGTTTCAATTGCTTCATATTGAAAAATGAAGCGAAAAGAATTTCTTGACATCAACTAACACTTCAAACAAAAAATCTGTGATCCATTGTGCTACTTTACTGTTTTTTTTTATACTACACCCTTTTAAAACGATTGGGTTTTTTTTTTTATAGAATTATCCATTCGAATTTTTATATCTGATTTTTCCCAATAATTTCATTTTCAAATTATTACATCCGCTGGCCTTGTAGTCGTTTTAGTTTGGACCATTGTTGTTTGTTTATTCAGATAATGAAGCGATAACAGTAACAGAATATGATGAACGCGAGGAGGAATATAATCAGTGCTTGACGGTGAATGAGACGTTAACGGAAAGCTGTCGGGAGGTAAGATACAATTTTGCGCAATATTATAGGTAAAGAAATGAGATCACGTAGAAACTCCCCCCCCCCAAAAAAAAAAGCCCCCAATGAACACATTTATATATAAAAAAAAAAAAACAACTCTCCGGAGGTAGGTGCAAATTTGATATTACAGGAATCCTGGTATATGCAGGTAAAATGCACTCTTTGTTTTGGTTATAAACTATAGTTTGCAATATGAGTACTTTCAAGGTAAGACTAAAAAAAAAGGAAAAGAAAAAGAAATGTATGTTAATAAGAAAACGTTTAGGTTACAAAATTGATATCTCTTTACCGAAAATCTGTATGCTTCATACAACGTTAGATAAACTTCCATATCATTTGTCCGTATGATAATTATTTGTACAGGTTTGCTTTCCTTTTTTTGTTTTCATTGTCCATTTGCAACGTGTAATGTCTTTTAGTGCTGTAATTTTGTTTCTTTTTTTTTTCACATTTGCTGCCATTTGGGTTTATGGGTTTCATGGAGATCATTATGCAATTCTGAATAGTTTTTAAAAGACGATATATAAGTTGGAAAACAGTCAACGAACTAATGTTTGCGGGCTCTTATGCTTTTCTTGATGCAGGGTGGCAGCGGTTCATTTAATGTGTCTGTGATTTCCAGTCTTCAAGTGTTCCAGTACTGTTCCGATTGCACGTACTACCGTGACAGCATGACCAGAGATTGCAGCGACCTGTGTTAATAGATTACATGCAAACACTCACTCGTGTACGCTTAATTCTTGAGTTTCAGTAGGCCCTATAGGGTTTTGCGTGTTCCTTAAAACTTAACAATATACATTTTGGTCATACAAAATAACGGACGATCGAGTTCCTTTCCAGAAGGTGCTAATTCCACTTTTGTTGGTAACGAGAAAAGCCTGTTTTTTTTTTTTATATTTCACATGCTTTTAAGTGCTTGTATGCAGTTGATGTTTATCACATAACAGTATCTATACCCCAATAATAGGGTTAAAGAAAAGGTACTAGGTGTTACAAAAACCATTTCCCATTTTTGATCCTAAATAGTTCGAAAAATATACATCAGATAACACTGTCATTGATATGAGTAATAGCTGAATAGTCACGATAGTGTGCAATTTAGTTGGAAGTGATTTGAATATGAGAGCGTGAATCAATTTCATTAAATTCATGATTAATTTTAAAGTTAAGTTATTGAATTCCCGTCCATTGATGTTTCAAAATCGAATTACATTGTATGTGCATATCTTCCCACGAGATCGACACCCACGAGTCATACAGCCCACGAGTTTGACACTGAAAAAGGTCCATGATTTATTATACAGCCCATGAGTTCGACACGAGCTAAAAACAACCCACAAGTTCAACATTACAACACAGGACTTGTGTCGGACTCGTGGGCCTTGTTTGCTGTAAAGAGTCAAACTAAAAGGCTTTATGACTCGTGGACTGTACATGATTCGTGGGTGTCGCACTCATGACATGCACCCGTTCATATTTGATTATAATCTATATGATTTACAATTCAATATTGATGCTGAAATATGTCAAGCAAAATAACATCTGAAACAAGCAGTTACTCCTGCTTGCACTATCGAAGTTAACGCTTCCATGTAACAGAGAAATTTATGATTTTTCAGATGATTAATCGATAACTTACCCTGTATTTTTTTTTAAGAAAACGTGAATAAATAAATAAATAGAAAAATAAAAATAAACAAGAAATCAGTGTAATGACACGTTTGTTTTAGAAAGGAAAATGCATATGTATGTGATAACATAGCATGTCCGTGTTCTTCCACCGTATTAACTCTGTAGAACGATCCCATCCCCAAGGAAATGGGACTGCAGGGAGCTATGGTACCGGCTATAGTCAAGCTAAAGCTGGCGGCCATGAAACAAGATTCGGATTGACCCTGACCATTTTTCTGTATTGTATTCATATCAAAGGTGGAATTGAATTCTTTTTAAATAACTGTAGTATGTGTGAGAGTTTTAATGGTATGTTATCATGATTCTTGTAATGCTATTTCCATTGTCACTGTATATAACCTCCGTGCTGTTATTTTTGTATTAGGATTGTATACGGAAATGTGCAAGTCTAATGCGTTCCTCAGCCTTCCAAAGATGCATGGATGATGTCAAGCATTCAGTGCTACTATGTATTGTACACACATTCGCGCAACAGTAATGGCCCTTACACAAAATGAAAGTTTTCACAATGAATATGAAATGAAATCCCACAGATATACACTTTTCTGTTTGAGTTAATGCCATATGCTAATAACGACCGCAGTTATGCATCTATAGTAGATGATAATGCATGAGTACACTATTGAAGAGAGTTAGGGCCTACTGAAAATTAAAAACTGTTTCATCACCGTCACTGTTTGCAATGCACTGTACAGCGTGAACCTGACATCGTATATTGTTTCACACCCGCATCTGAAGGGCTTATAACACGTAAATATTGATAATGCATACTTTTTTTTAAATGATTTTCAGGATTGAAAAGGGCAGAATGAACGGAATACGGAGGTAAACTAAAAAGTGCCTCGCCGACAATGACAATATACTGCATAAGTCGAAACATGGTCATTTTCTCACTTTGTCAATGTAACTGAAACGTCGTGAGTTACAATTTCGTGGATGATTATATTTTTGGTCGAATTTTGGGCATCTCCAGAAGTACCCTCTGCACGTACGTCATTTATTTATTTATTTTTTTGTTGTATTGTTCCACCTCAGTCAACCTAAAATACTATATACTTTTTTCCCGTCATCAACTTTGATGACTGCCTTCGTGAGTTTAAGTTGCAACTTAAGTCATTAAGCTTGTACAATATGATTAGGGGAGGGAAGGTGAAGATGCTTATTTTGCTTTCCTCTCTCAACATTTAACACGAGATGAAGTGATAGATTAAATTGCTCATGATGCGCTCCAGAAGGAAAGCAATGCTATAGATATCAAGCTCTTCGTATTGATATTGACTCAGCATGTTTTCTTGTTCTTTGTAAAAAATGGAGTAAGGAGACTTAAGAGCGGTTTTTCACACTGGAATAATTTCACGTGTAGTAAACAAGTGACCATCAATTCTTATGTCAAAGTACACGTGTTTGCAGAAGAAGCAGTGATCGTCAAAAGTCAGAGAGCGTTTAGTACCTAGATAGCTATTTTTCTGCAGTACCTATGTAGAGTAATGGTTTATAGGACGGGAGTGAACTATTTTTTTTCTTTAATGTGATAATGACCTTATTGACACCTGTGTTGCAGCATTGTTACCCGTTTGGTCCAGGACTCTTAGTTGAATGTGAATATTGGAGTCTATATCTGGGAGGTTTAGGTTTGTTTTTAAGGGTTTTTTTTTTTATTCCTTTGCTTCCCTTTAATCAGATATTGCTGGGAATGTCTTTACAGAACATAAACTTGTCAAACATTATGTCGTGTTTTGTCAACCTTACCCTTAAAATACCCAATCAATAATTCGATTTGACTATAGTATACTGCATGTAATCCTTACCATATACCCAGTTTATAAGGGTGCACGTTACGAGCTTGACACCCACGAGTATATGCAGCCCATGTCACGAGCTGTAGACACTAGTGAACAAGGCCAAGGAGCTCCACATCAACTAGAATAGGCCCACTGGCTACACGGTCCATAAGCTAAACACTGAAATGCACAATAAGGCCCATAAACAAAGCCCAGGAGCTAGACTCTAGGCAATACGAAACAACAACAACAACACGAACGCAACATTGCATCGCGAGACTTGAATACTATACGTAGTGTCGAGGTCTTAGGCCCGTTTTAATTTATGGTTTCTAGCTGGTGGGCCTATCTTCATTTTTGTTTTTCAAATACTTGGTGTCTAGCTCGTTGGTTGGATGGCTTATATAGACCTTTCTTCAATGTCTAGCTCGTAAGCCGTGTGACTAGTGGGTGCTGAGCTCATGGGATGACCCCATTTATAACGTCATTTGACTACGTTGTCCTTGATACCTGGTTTATGATGTCATTTACCACTTTATCCTTGATGCGTGGTTTATGATGTCATTGATTTCATCCTTCCATACCCAGTTTATATGTCATTTGACTATTTCATCCTTTACCATACTCAGAATATGTTATTTGACTGCCTTTTCATTACCTTACTCAGATGTCAGTTCACTCCGTTGTCCTTACCATACTCATTCAACCTCTTTGTAGCTACCCTACTTGGTTATCCAATTTAATATGTATTAAATGAGTTGTAAAGAAGTACAAACAAAATGTTTTCCCAGAGGTCGCCATCAAACTCAAGCTTAAGCTTAAGATGACGGTCTCCTGCATTTTGTATGTATTAATTCGAATGAATAAGCAATGATTTTTCCATTTGTTTCTCTATGATTTATAATTCACCTATTATTGATATATTATATATGATTATATTCATATTTATATTATATTCATGATTAGTATTGGAAAATTGTTTGTTACGTTGTATATACTTAGTGAAAATGCAGAAAGAAATCAAATCAAACAAACTTTATTCTTATCAAAAATTAACAAATATGCCTATATATGCCTGTATGGACATTATCTTGAGAAAAAATGACTTTGTACATTCCTTTTATCTAATTTAAACCAGAAGGGAAATAAAGCTATACCATTATACATCTTCAGCAAATGATTCTTTTTGTGTTATCGGCTTTAAAGTAAACATGCTTTGTATTATTATTCCTTGTTTAACATACATGCATATCAGATCTTTGGATCTCAAAAGTTGACATCTTTAAAACGCGATGCTGCTAATTGCAGACTGCGCAATCTAAGGTTCAACTTCAAAGTCAACTTTATTTTTCATTTCAATTAGATAAACAGGGAAAATTATATAGTATGCATTAATAGAACATATCTGTAAAAATTTCAAAAACGTAAATTAAAAAATTACATGTGATCATGAGTAAGAACGTAACTGTTTTTTCTTATCGTATAAACATATGCATAAAACAAGGATGGGAATGGAAATAGAGGGTACCACTGAAAATCAAGGTTGTATAAATAGGCCTATGCATATATATATATATATATATATATATATATAATACTCAGTATTTCGTGGCTTCTAAAACTGATTTCTTTTATACATTAACTTTACAGAAATAAGACTTAAAGGACAAGTTCACCTTCATAAACATAAGGATTGAGAGAATGCAACAATATTAGTAGAACACATCAGTGAAAGTTTGAGGAAAATTGGACAATCGATGCAAAAGTTATGAATTTTTAAAATTTTTGTGTTTGAACCGCTGGATGAGGAGACTACTACAGCTTGTGAGTCATATGCGTACAACCGTATAAAGAAAATGTAAAGAAAATTCAACATATTTTCACTTTTTTCGCATAATAAAAGAGCACTTGACTTGCCTCTTTCTAAAGGCAGGGGGAATAATATTACCCATAACATTTGTCGGTAACGAGTCAGGGGAATGTGTACTTTTTTTCAAAAGATGAAATTTTGTGAAATTCTCTTTATATTTTCCTTATATTATTGTACGCATGTGACATCTAAGTTATTCACACACTGCAGTAATCTTCTCATCCAGCGGTTACTGCACAAAAACTTCAAAAATTCATAACTTTTGAACGGATTGTCCGATTTTCCTCAAACTTTCAATGATGTGTTCTACTAATATTGCTACATTCTCTCAATCCTTATGTTTATGAAGGTGAACTTGTCCTTTAAGGTATGGATGTATACCAGGGGTTAGTAAATGTTACTGTTCAATGTCATATCAATTATATAGACTTTAAATATGGTAATTATTGTATCCTATGTTTCATTTGCAAAGTACTGGGCTCTCATTTGGTGAAACTTTTGTTCTGTCTCATTGCAGAAGATGCCAAAGAATATACATGTTTTCAAAATGTAAAAAAAAATATATATATATACTTCAGATTTTTAGAAGTCTGTGTTGATATCCATCTTAGCACATTATTAAGTCTATGAAGTCTTGACGGACTCTTATGCTTACTTTATGTGTCATCAGACACGTTTGGAGAAAGAATTGGCATTCACAACTGTCATCGTGCATGCTGGAATTAATTCACCCAATTATGCTTAGTCGCCTGACTTGTGCTTATCTGCACCATAGATATTAGAATTAATATCACGTAAGGATTAATGAGTCAGTTCGGAGTTCCACTTTGCGCATAAGCAGAAATGGGGTCATTTGTACCAACAGGCATGTTGGTTTTCAAATTCACTGGGATAAGCATCTATAATGTAACACGACCCTCAGTTTGATTATTCATGTAATCCTTATATAAATGTTGCTTGCCAGCACATCCACCTGACAGCAAATGTCTGGTTATAATCGATGGTCTGCGCGAGTTCATTCTTTGTTTGAACAGGATCGAAGAATCCCATAAATTGTTACGTAAAGCTATTGCATTATGTAGCTCTAAAAAAAAAAAACAAAACAAAAAAAAACAAACGAGTGAAGTGCCCCCAACCAACTGAGAAAAAGAGGGGTCATTCGTACCAATGTGCTCATTTGCTAACTCCAAATTGGCTTATAGAGGTGAATTTGTGTCTCGGGAGAACTGTTTTTTGAAATTCTTTCCGGATCTTTTCCGGATCGAATTTTGCTACAACGATTAAAAACAAAATATACAGTAGGTCATACCTCTTTCTCGTCTGATCAGTTTATTTCTAACAATTTTATGTTTTTTAAATCCTGCATAGTGGGTCATTATACTCGACGCCAAGGTTGACGTTTATTGTTATGTGAATGATACCTGACAAACATTGTGTATAACCAACTGCTTTGATAAAAGGAGTGTGGGTTCAATGTGGTATGTGTGCGTGTGTGTTTGACAGATGTGTTATGATCGCTGAAACCTGTATGATATGGGTAATCCCGCAATGGTATTATTCACTACCCCGCGCCCTTATGAGGAGGCAAATATTACTTGAAATTGTTTTCTCTCAGACATTTCTAAATTACATATCTGTGTTTACTTTGACATGTTCACTGATTTTTACCGAAATACTATGGGCAAATTTAATATTTATCAGAATATAGAGTGATATGGCGAATGCGGTACATATGTAGAATGATCACATTTGTAACTTCACTGAAATATCTCGCACAATGACATATATGGCATTTGAAAGGGGAAGTACGTAAGCCATTCCGTTTTCATTTTTTCCCCCAACTAAACCACAATTTACCAAAAACAAAAAGTTTTGGCACAGAATGAAGATGCTGGTTAACAAGCAGGCAGCTCATTAAGAGCTAATACTCAGTGCAATGATGCTCAGATGGAGGCCAACTTTTATTTGTACAATGTATCCCATGTCAACATGGCACATTAATACCTCAAGGGCCTACCTCACTTGCAGAAGTTCTACTTGCCAAATGACTGTGGATCAGGTCATGAAGTGATATGGTAAATTAAGTATAGAATGCACATGATTGTATCTTTAGTTTCACTAAAATGTCTTGCACAACAATGACGCACACAGTATTTGAAAAGGAAAGTTTGCGGAAAACGTTCCATTTTTATTTTTCCCAAATTCACCAAAATAAAAAAAAAAAAATGGCACAAAAATGAATAATGCTCGCTAATAAAGAAGTTGCACATAGAGCTAAGGAAACGAAGTCTAAACAGAATACTTTTACATATAAAATTCACATCCAAGTTACTACATTACAATGAATACTAGTACCACACATTTCCAAGGTCACCTTCATGATGTTCTCATTAACTGTATACATTAAAGGGACATAGTCCCGGTAGTGTAGAGGGCGCTGTTGATGATACTGTCGATCACCGTTAGCATTGATACGAAGATTACCGAAGTTGAACTGTCATCAAGAGTAAAGTGCGTAGGTGTTGCTCAGTAATGTTGCCTTCGTTGTCTTCTCCATGCGCATCACGCAGTCTGTAGTAATGCCAGGGTGCGTGCATAGTGCTTGTTATTATGACATCACAAAAGAAGTTTGCTAAAGCTGCCATCCCCCTCAGCCGAATCATGAGCCGAACTGTGATCGGACCACTGACTACAGTGGATCGGACTTCTTCGGACTCGGGGAAGTGGGCCAAAGCGTAAGCGCTAAAGAGGAGTCGATAGCGTAGGTCTCTATAGGAAACTTGCGCCGTGCGCCCGCGTACGCATTTGACTAAAACACCGGGACCATGCACCTTTAAAAGAAAAATGAAACTGTGTACCAAATTTATAGGTGCAACTGAAAATATGTGCAACAGAAGTAATCAACACAAAATACATGTTTTCACAATTTAACTCAAATGATGAAAACACACCTTCAAAAACAATGTATTCCAATGTACTAAAAAAAAAAAATGTATTCCACACTCCTACTTTACATAATATCTGTGTAATTACATAAAAAGTCAATAAGTAAATATATGTAAAAGATACAAATTACACAATTAAAAGTGAAATATAGCTACTCCTAGCCATGCAATTTCATACATTGTCATCCATTTTCATTTTATGTGCATTTAAATTCGTATGTTTGAAGCAGTGAAGTGTTTTTGGTCAAACAATATCAAATTTAGTAGTGCTTTCCAATTCATTTTTAGGCACCCTAGCTATTCAGTGGACACAAGTTCAAATTGGATGTAAATATTAGAGTTCATTTTTTTGAAAATGTATTTTCAAAGTTGTATATCAAAATTAAATCTATGGGCTGGGCAAGCACTTCAAAACATTTTCAGTATTGTTTTTGAGCCATCAATTTTCGAAACTGAGCATTCAATTATACAATACAAATAAACAAGTTTATAATGTTACATCATCAATAAACAAGAATGATTTGTCTGTTTAATCATTATGTGACTTTTCCTTTTTATCATGTCATCATGACCAGCATTTTTATTAATTTGGGGAACATCCAGATTTTCCTCTGCTCAACATTTTATTTGAACTTCAATATAAATCCTTTTCATCATGATCATCACATTGTGTTTATACTCTTCATATGACATCTTTATTTTTAGTATGATCTCTATACTATTTTTGTGACCTTCATTTTACATATTTATTGTCATCACCACCATCATGTGTGATCCATATACAAATGTTTTTATGATTAAATTTAGAGTACAGTACAGGTAATGTACTCTTAAATTTGAATACTCCTATGACATAAGAACTCGTTTGCTCTCATATGAATTTAATATTTGAAATGAGCTGGTGACAAGTTTTGACATAGTTGACTAAACCATTACCGAAAATGTTTGCGCATGTAATAATCGGAATGAGTAAGTGGCCTAAATGAAAAATTACACGCCACATTAGTTAATTTGAATGACAAGAAAAAATTGATGATATTTCAATGTCTGAGTATATTGGAAGAAAACTAACGCTTCTTATAATGAAATTGAATGATAAAACAATGAATTTGGCTGGGAAAAAAATAAAATCAGACTGTATTATTTATATATGACAGCAATATCAATGAATTTAATTTGCATACAAAATGCAAGTTGATATCACACAAGTTGTCATTTTATA
Organism: Diadema setosum; assembly: GCF_964275005.1. Classification (NCBI taxonomy): domain Eukaryota; kingdom Metazoa; phylum Echinodermata; class Echinoidea; order Diadematoida; family Diadematidae; genus Diadema; species Diadema setosum. The sequence continues at coordinate 8,510,271 of NC_092695.1, forward strand.
ATCTATGAACTTTTGTATCTCGGTATAACAGTCAAACAAAAAGGTATTAAAATGGCACTGACATCTGAGTATGGCAAGATTGAAAAGTTAGCAAGTAATATACTAGAATTCAATTCCTATCACTCTCTGGAGCATGTCAAAGGCACTCCGAAATATATAACAACAGAGTATACACCCACATAAAGCATGCAATTTTAAATCACACATAGCTAATTTAGGTTATAGGCATCAATACCATGTACATTGATTTGAGTAATCTGCCTGTAATTACTCAATTTTGTTTGATATCAGTTTGTAGCTTAATTCATTATTAGCTGTCATCTTACATATTTTCTGAGGGTCCCATATCGTACAAGCTTTGCTTTTTACTGGGACCCTGCATTTTCATTCTTAATTAATGAAATTGTACTATATGCATAATATTATGTACATGTTTTTTAAAAAAAAATCTTCATTTGTTACTTATTTTCACATGTTCTTTGTTAATTCCTTTCTTGCAATTATTACAAATATGGTCTGCTTATACAATGTATATACATTTCTCTATTTATGTATTTGATGGAAATGAAAATAAATTTGAAACTTGAATTTTCAGTCTTATTTCGTTCCATCATACACAAGGCCCTTTATCTGCATAAAAGAATGTATCTTACTTCTGCATTTGGCAATGGCCTCTTTTGCTTGGTGTGCCTCATAATTCTCTAGCAAAACTTCAAAAATTTCAGAATTCACCTGCTCGTGTAGTAACCCTTTCCAACAAAGACACTCACATTACACTGGTTACATTGGTTGCCTGTCGAAAATCACATTGTTTTTAAGATTCTTTTGCTTTTCTTTCACTGTTTTACAAACGGCTCTGCTCCACAGCATAACATTGGCCTGTATAACCAATACATGATACCTCTAGACTTCTATATTCCCTGAACTCTGACATCTTTGTCAGCCAAAAGTTTCACACGAAGTTTTCTCACACAAGGTATTGTTTATAGAACTCACTCCCACAAGTTATTAAGAATATTAATTCAATTGAAGCATTTATGAATAATCTCAGGAAGTATTTATCTAATTCATCTTACAATAATAGTTATTATTTTAATATATCCTGTATCGTTTGTCATTTTGATCATTTTCATTCCTTATGCACCTCAGCACTTTTATGTATTTTGTATTTTTGCATATAGTTGCTCTGAGAGCATACTTATTAATTGGATTTGGCGCCTTATATATCCCATATATCATTACTATTATTATGATTATCAAAGCATTGCAATTGATCATGCAGAAAATGAACACACAATTACCTGTATTAGAGCACTGGTGACATGGTATAACTCGTTATAAGATGAAGAGTGTAAAATAACTCTTTTGCTTGGTATCATAGTTCAACACCTGACATACCTTCGTGAAAGCTTAATGAGCAACCAAATGACACAGCTCTGCTAAATATACAATACTGTAAAACATGTTATCTTTGTGTCATGAAATTTTCGCATATTGGAGCCGACGGCCTTTTTTGCCATACGAAATTTTCGTGAGTTGTCTCTAACATTTAATGCACATAGTGTACACAAGAACTTTCGCGTGCATTTTAATTTCGTGAATTTTGGCTTTCGCATTTTAAATTTGCAAAATTAAAATGCACGCGAACCTCGTTTTACAGTACGTGGTAAAAAAAACTCTCCAAAATCCAATTCAAAATCATGCCACACAATCACTGCCAGGCACCTGTGAAAATCTAAGTTTAAGTCCTATGCCTTTCTTCACAATGAGACCATCATTATGAATATTGACCTGGTTGCAGGGAAAGTGAAGAGACATTGCTGAATTTTTGTCTCTCCTGTAGCAGTTGTTTTCACATCTCATTTCAGTCAATTTTGAAATTACTTGTGTTTACATGTTTTCCACAGGTACTGTATACACTGTTATTTTCGCATACAGATATTTTCGCCAATAACGTTTTCATAAGCATTTTCGCGAGACGTTGTTTTCGTGAATCGATGCCGATGCTTATGTTTATGCTCTATTTACACAGTGCACGGAGTCATTTTCGCATGTTGTTAAATTTGCGATCCAACTGTGATTCGCAAAATTCACAAAAATCAAACCCTCACTAAAATAACAGCTTTAGTCATTCAAATGAACTGAGATGAACAATACAACATGTATACAGGTCACTCCCATTATAACAAACAAGATTCTACTGACATTTCATTACATCAAAATGAAAATGCAGGTCCTCAAATTATGAACAATAATGTCCATAGAGCAAAAGGATCCCTTTGATTAAAACGAAATTTCAATATAACAAATGAAAACTTTCAGTGCTGAAAATGTTTTTATATAACCTGTACTTGATTTATAGACACCAAGATCTTGACGTCAACACATTTGCTAACTTTCTAGTGCACACTGAAAGCAATGAATGATCACTAAAGCTTGATCATACAGAGTATTTACAGGTGAAAGATATGTATCAATTTGGGCATATCATTAGTATAACACTGCAAATAATCAAGCATTTCTAGTATCCACTGTTCACTTGATCTCAAGGTGCACACAAACCACTACTGTTAACCGTGATATATTCACAGCATGAAATTTTGGCGAATTGGAGGCGACGGCCTTTTTCAGGGCACAAAATTTTTGCAAATTGCCACTGGCATTCAATGCATATAATGTAGACAAGAACTTTCGCATGCATTGTAATTTCGTGAATCTTGCACTCGCAAAATTCAAAAAATTAAAATGCATGCGAACATTCATTTTACAGTATTCAAACTTGACCTTAAATACAAAGGTTTTCACATTAAAATGGTTACTTGTAAAAAAAAAATCTAATATTTGACATTACAGTATTATCAGACTTTAACAAATTTGCTGATCTGTAAAAATAACAAAAAAACAAAACAAAACACAAACAACCCTATTACAGTCTGTTACGGTCTGCACAATAATACTCTCATCCATACACAAAAAGTGTACTTGGGTAAATTGACCCAATGCCAAAAGAGAAAAAGATAAACTTAAAGAATTGATTGCACTAAGATATCCACATTCACAGAGTACTTTCAAGCTTGTATAGTGTCGCAGCATCTTTAATGTTAGTAGTAATACATGCAATAATAATAATGTTTTATTTATCCAGGGTAACCTCTTCAGTGTTGCCACTGCTCTACCAAAGTGCCCTGCTATTATTATTACCCTAGCATTGCCAGGTACCGATTTATACACCTGCGTCGAGAGGGACATGGTGGGTAAAGACATCTTGTCCAAGGATGTATAAGCACTTGGCGGGAATCTAACTCGGGTCCTAGGATCGGGAGTCAGAGTCTTATCCATTATATGCCACAGCATCCCCACACATATTCCTCCTTTTGTTCATTCTGCTTCTCTCAATCTTGAAACTAACAACAGATCCCCAATTCACCTGTATGTAGCAAGGACTTCGAGCCTGAGGACCGCAGAGTAACCCAACATCAGGTAACATTCCAGCATGACGATGGACAATCGATGAAGGGATGCAGTCCTTGGGTTCTCTGTAATCAACTGCTACAATTAATCTGCATATTTACGAGCATGACATCTAACATGCACATTGTAAGCTGCTATCAATGCGAGACATTTGACACAAATAGAAAATTCCAATTAAATCAAACAATATTCCACTTTGTGGAATATCAAACAATATTCCACTTTATATTGGTGTTCTAGCTTTGTCACTTAAATAAGCTACTGTAAAAGTGGACATTTTTGCGCTGCTAAAATTTTCATGCATTTTGCGCAACCAAAAACCAGAGCTAATATAAAAGCATGCAATTATTTTGTTCCAGTAGTGCATGTCTGGATTCCACAGAATGAAAAACACACAAAACTCATTACGCATATACAAATAACCACTTTTGCAGAACTCAAGTTCCGATATTCATTCTTGCTTATACAGTAAACTCATGCATCTTCTAGTTGCTGAGAAAGTTACACATCAGTCTTACCAATATACAAATATTAGCAATAAAAATCATACAAATCTATAGTTTACATATGATCAGGTAAAAGATGGTATCACACATAAAGATTAGTTTCAATCATACACTGCTTTACCCATCTGCCATACATGAGTAGCATGAGTTTTTCAATGCAGGCAGAATAGCTGAACATTTTTTTTTTGTGTGTGTGTGTCTTTTGTGTCTTTTTTACATACATCTCAAAAAACTGGTATTATTTCACTTTGAAGGCTACAATCAAAGTGATAACAAGACAATAATGAAATGCAATTATCATACAGTGAGACCTGCTCCTAGCAGCCACTCAAGCAAAACACAAAAGGTAGCCTTTGCAGACAGCTGCCTCTGTACATGATTTCATCATATGTGATGTCTAGGATTCACATCTCATGCCTGTAACCAGGACAAATATCACTGTAAATGGTTATGAGGCATTTCCAATTCTGGTATCTCAGATATACACACATGCCCTCCCCCCCCCCCCCCCCCAAAAAAAAAAAAAAAAAATAAATAAATAAATGAAAATACTTCATATACATGTATATATATATATATATATATATATATATATATATATACACATATGTGTGTGTGTGTACATGTGTGAGTGTGTATACATAATTAACTTTCATTTAGGTTTAAATGGTAATCTGTTTGTCCCTTTATATACTAGGAATGAACAAAGAAACAGAGAGTAGCGTGAAATAGTTATGACAATATAAAAGTGAAAAGTTTTGTGGCCACGATATACAGTAAAATAAGGCCTATTGGAGACAAACTAGGCATCGCCTTATAAGAGGTGGCCACTGTAAACAAGATCTTTTCCACTTTTATGGATGAGTTTGTTGAGACCACAAATAACAGGCAATCACTATTGATGGGTGGCTGCTATGGGAGGCCTGATTGTACCAAAATTTCATAGTAATTTGATGCAAGGCCAGTGACTAAGATGCAGCAGCATATTTTTAGATAGTAATGCAGAGCAAAGTGCCATAATGCTGTGTTTAACCCTAATTACACTGCGCATCTGCACCCGCTGACAATTTTTATGATTCTTGCTTTATTCCTTTTTTTCTCTCAAGTCTTGCGCACATTATGACACCATATATGCCCATATTGGATATACATTGTACCTGTGTGGTGTTACATGTCGATAAGTATGCACATGTCATCAACAAAGTTGCTCTTTACTACATATATTTGTGTACAATTAGAAACTGTCAATTCACAGTGGCTTGCCTTTCTTAACCCGTTGAAGATGAGTCCCAAGCATACTTTGCAGGTGTCTATGAGAAATGCGTGTTGCAGCAAAATCAGCCCGTCCTCAACGGGTTAATGAATCCTGCACAGAAATTGATGTTGCACTTGCTTCATACTTCTTTTAGGTTCATATAGAAACTGAGCAAAGTTTGGAAACAATGAAATACATGAAAAGGGCATAATTGTTTTATGCTTCCATGTGGTAAAAAGACTTACTGAGCAAAACCTAGAGAGCGATAAAGTATGATACAATTTTTAACAATGAAAAAATAAAACATGATACCATTGTATCACAAAAGAATAAAAGCCTTTTTTATTTCTTTTTTTTTTCAGAGCAAACTGGAATGTAAGCATATCATGGCAATTCAAACTTACATATACTTAGTAATCAAGGGAAAATTTTCAATTAATGGAAAACCCAAAAAAATTTATAGAGATATAAGATGAATAAAATTTGACATTCTTTTTAATTTTTTTTTTTTATATTATATTTCCTTGACAGAGGTCTAAGGTCACTTATGGTGCATATGATTATGTAAGAACTCAAGTCATTTAAAAAAATGTTTGGTCAAAATTGCAAATGATTTGTTTGCTTACTCTCTCATTTCCAAAAAGGCAGCACTCATCTCTGTACTCTTCTCTTTTTGCACGAAAAATTGCATATATGCTAAATATCCCCCCCCCCCAAAAAAAAAATATATATATATATATGTACTTAAAGTTTACAATATTAGGGAAATTTGAAGACAGTAGAAGGTAATGATTGTGCCTGTAGGTCCTATACAAATGTTATATTGCTAATATTTTGCTTACATTTTCATCTTAATACACTGTAGAAATGAAAAGTATGTGATAATTGGTATTGGTAAATTTGCTAAATACATAAACGTACATTCAAAACTTAATTCAAGTGTCATTACATATATAAAGGAAACATTATTTTTCACTATTAGATATCTATAATTAGAAGTGCGATCTTTTATGTGCGTGTGTCGTAAACACACACACACAGGACCTCCATTTAATGTCCTATTTGGGGCACAGAGTGTTTTGCCTCTTACTAGACGGGACGAAATGCTTACACACAACAGGTAAGGGTTAGGATGACACAAGGAACAGACAAACTTTGGTAGTGATCTGGGAACTTTAATGGATCTTTAAAAAAGGATCTTTTATATTTTGGTAGGTAGGGTCAATGAACTTGGGAGTTCAAGCTACCCATTTTTTAGGTTTGCATACAGACACTAAAAGTGTGTGCTCTGCTCGCGCCGCGCAGCTTGAAGTTGAAGACGTAACAAAAGGCTTTTATATTGGGAAATCGGGTGATTTTCAGCATGCATACAATTGTATGTATGAGTGGAAATCACTGATCTCATTTTGAGAACAAAATCAGTGGTGGAAATGCGCTGCCTGGCAGAAGTCTCCATTCTCACAGTGCTTCTCTAGGTATTATTATCATCATTATTACTATTACTATTTTCATCATTGCCATTATTACTACTACTACTAGTAGTACTACTACTACATCCACTGCAACCATTCTTATCATAATAATGACTTGTCATTGTATCTCAGTATCTAAAAAGTCACAATTATGAAAATAATAATTTATATATCTGCTAGCATTGGGTTTATTTCAGAAGTCATCTGGACTGCATTTGAGCCTGATTGTTCAGCATCAATGACATGGAATTTTGCATCATGGATAAGCCTACATTAAAATAATATGTATGAGTTTGAAATATGAATAATAAAAAAATCAATTCTTTATAATCATTCACCTATTTTGATTAAGCATCACAATCACGGTTATAAAGTTACAGGCAACTGCTGCAAGATATCTTTTAGGTAAATGCTGAATACACACACACACACACAAATATCCTCGCTATTAGTTTCTTGGTTGTATTGGAGATGTGGGCTACATATGATGCATCATGCGTTACCCGGGGTACCACGTTGTGTAGCGCCACCTCACATCCACTCAAGGACAGCTGCAGAGAAATGCATGCACTGTGTGATGTGCTTGTACATAGTCATTCCCATGCCACTGCATGTTATACTATGCTAGCGATAGCATGTGCTTCAGTGCAGTGGCTAGTGCTTGCTAGCTCAAGCACCAAAATAATTTCCTACTTTTTAGCAATCCAGGGAACAACCTTAAAAAAAAAAAAATAATAATTCAACAAAATGGCTGATTTTTATTTGGTACCCCGGGATACCATTTATGTCATCATACTGAACACTTCTTTTTTTCAATCCTTATAAAGGGAAGTGACAAAACTTTCCGTCAATATAGAAGCAAACCATCATTTTTAGGACCAAAAGAAGATCTAGCCTTATCTATAAATAGACTGCATGATAGCAACTTGTGGAGGGTAAATACATGCATTATGAATTATTGATTTTCATTGGCCCTTTATTAGGCAAGCAAACTATTTATTGAAAGCGATGGAACAATCTTTGGAGGGGCACATCTCCCATTAACTGATTTAAAAAAAAAAAAAAAAAGAGAGGGAGAGACCCATGGGTCTCGCGTTCACCCGAGTATCGCAAGCTCACTTTCCACACACTCTTGCAGACTATGACCCAAGAGGAACATGAGAAATTTGAAGAGCTAGGGGGGACCCAAGGAGAGGTAAAGTCTCCATTTGTATAATTTTATAACACTGGCTATAATACCTGCCAAGTTTGAAGGAAATTTGACTGTGCATTTTCAAAAAGAAGATCAATGTTTGAAAACTGTCTGCTAGTTTGTTCCTGTAGAAGAAGCTGAAAATATAAACTTTGGCCCCAATTCACCCACCATTCCCTTGCCCCAAAGGAGGCAACTTAGCTCAGCCATAACCAAACTTGAAACTACAGTCACAAATGTATACTCATGGCACTAACTTAGCTTAATAATAATAACAAACCATTTTTTAACAGCTTAACACCTCAGGTTCTAGAAAAGATTTCTACAGATTCCTTCATTTGGAGGCTCATTTTAACAACAATTCTATCACTCTAGTGACAATGTCTGCCAAGTTTGGTGAAAATCCGCTGTGGGGTTTTCAAGAAGGAGCTGAAAATTTAACAAGTCTAAGGATGACACACAACAGACAACACATGATGCTGAACATTGAATGATCGCAATAGCTCACCAGAGCTCTGAGCTCACGTGAGTTATTGTATGTTTGTTTGTGGATATGTCCTCTCAACACAAATCGTCACAAGATCTGGTCATGCTATATTGTTGTCTCGGTAATATGTGCAGTCTTCGCAGTACTGGAACACTTGAAGCGCAGAGATCACAGACGTGCTAAAATTGCCAGTTCCTCCCTGCATCACAAAAATCATGAGAGCCCATTAAACATCACATGGCAAGTCTTGAATCTGCCTGAGTTTGGGAAAGACATACAGACAGGGTAGAGTTGGTTATCTAGTTCTGAAATTCAAATTAAGATACAAATTCATCTCCATAACCCTCCCCCCCCCCCCACAACCTAATGTAATTCCACCATTAATAATGTTAACAACCACAGCACCATTTCTTTCAGCAACATTGTAATGGACAGGGTTGATGAACAATGAATAAAAGGGAATTTTCTTCATTTGTCTAAGTGATTGATAAGAATATGGCATGGAAATTTGGTTTTGTCACATGTGTGTTATGATTTAAACATCAGAACTACAGTATCCTGCCTACACTGCATAAAAGAAAAATAAACTGCAGCACATAAGATAATAACATTGATGGATACTCAAATTGCTACATAAAATTAAACATTCAATCAACACACAAACTATCATTGTTATGTAGTGAACATATCAAAAGGAAAATATACACACAAACCCTATATACAAGATCAACTACCTAAAAGTCAAAAATTCATACATGTAATAAAATGCTGTATGAAACCTACAGATATGTGGTGCATTCAACACGAACAAGATTTACAGTCTACTGCCCTGCACTACTGCAATATCTCAAGGTTAAAGAAATGATATAAAGTGAAGTTTTCCTTGCATACACTGCATTCACTATTGAATACAGGACCTGACCTTATCCCTGACCCCATGACCCCCTGACCCTTAGGTATACCCAGGCAAAACCTACTGTGAGCAGAGTTAGCCCACTTCTTCGGGTAACTGGTATGATCATAGTGGAGTATTAATAGAAGCCATCACTGAATAACAGATTCATAGAACCACTGACACAGCTCACTACAACTCATGACAACTTATGTACTTTAATACAGACATAATATCTGCACATTTAATTAAAGTTTCACCAAGAGGATTTTGGGTATTCTCAAAATGCATATTTGGATACCAAAAGAACAGATCCATTTCATATTGATAGATCTTTTGGTTGTTCCATCTCAGGTTTAGCACCTCATATTTTGATATCAACAAACATCCATGAAAAAGCATCACAAATATTTGAAAAAAAGGACCATTGACTCTTGGGTTCTATGGGAGATTTACACCGGTGAACATTTACTGCTATCTGGCTCCTCCCCCCCCCCCCATATGTTGTTAGCAAAGAAGAGAAGTTTCTTGTATGAAACCTTACAGGGCTCAAATTCCTAAGTTTACGGAAATATATAACCTGTCATCACGTGTAAATCAATATCCTTTATTTTATGTGATCCCCAGTCATTCCCTAAAATGTAAACTATTGTCACAGTAAACATTGCATCCATACCTCCGGACAGGTAGACCATAATGTGGAATTTGCAGTGCTCGCCTGGTTGTATTCATTCTTCCGTTCATCATATTCTCCTCCAGTAATCGCTTTATTATCTGAATAAGCAAACAACAAAGAAGCAAACTGAAACAAGTACAAGGCCAGCAGATATAATCATCCATCCTTTGTATGATAAAGTTGAGCAGTTGACTCCTACTTAGGCCTACAGTTCAAGAGAATGCCTCTGTCCTCCATTGGGATCAATAGTGAGTATAAAAAGAATGGCCCTGTATTTACATAATACATGTTGATATTACAACTTACAATGTATTTAACATAAATTTTGATGTTTTACATACTTTTCTGCCTTTTTTTTTTTATTAGGAGCTCAACCTCACAACCAAAGTGCATTGTAATTATACAGCTCATCAGAAGTTATAGATGAAGACATGGCACCATAATTTGTAAGTCACTTTTAATTCTTTAACTTTGAAATCTCTTTTTGTACCTTCATATTGCTTACAGAAATAAATACGTATGTTTGCTTCTTTTCTACACTTTTATAAAAACAGATTCAAAGCAGACCAATGTGCATGAATTTGTGGAAAAATTAGAAAGTGAAAACAAGTTTATTGCAGGGTGTGTGTTCAAAACTTTTTCTGTCATTCTATTTGCCTATTTCAACTCTGTTCAGTCAAGTTAGGTCAAAAAAAATAAAATGGTTTGTTTGCCCTTCGCGACCGACCAAAATCACGGAAATATCACATTTATTTATTTTTTTTTTTCTCTTTCAAGTTTATTTTTTTTCACAAATTTCATCTTCTGCAAATTTGTAAACAATTTTAAACCCAAAATTATCAATTTTAAGCTAAAGAAAGAATGAAAAAAAAAGTCCAAAAATGTTTGTTTTTTTTTCATCTCATCGACACGGCGTAATTGTGTTGGGGCCGCGCGAGCAGCAGGCTACATTTTAATGCATTGCATGCTAGCTACCTTTTTGGCTCAAGTGCGTGCACGCGCACGAAATCCAATCAATGCATGCATATGCGCATACGTAGTGCGCTAGCTAGCTAGCTACCGTAACGGCCGCGGCGCCAAGATGGCTACTTTTGCAGCATCCGTTACCAGCCGTCATGGCACCAAAACCGTTTGGAGTTCAGTTGCCAGCATCTCACTGGAAGGTACTTTTTTGGAGCTGTTTGCAAAATTTAACAAAGATGAACGTTATAAGTGTTTGTCAGTGACTGTTGTTTCTGCCTCGCGTACCGGGCCCTGGCAAGACGTAAATTTGAATGAATTTCTTGGAGTTTTGAGTGCATTGACATGGAAAAAAGGGTATTTAAAAAAAAAAAAAAAAAAAAAAAAAAAAAAACGACGACCTCAGGCCTTGAAATAGAATTTTGGAGGGGCAAGGCCATTTAGAAAAGGGCACTTTTTCCAAGAGGCCAGCCATTAAAGGGCACTTAGGTCAGTCAGAGGGTCACCAAGGCCACATTGGAAAGGGCATGTTGGGTGTTTATACGTGATGTGAATGCCCCATAGAGCTGTATGCTATCGACCGTGCTGCTACACTCCAACGACCTCAGGCCTTGAAATAGGATTTTGGAGGGGCAAGGCCATTTAGAAAAGGGCACTTTTTCCAAGAGGCCAGCCATTAAAGGGCACTTAGGTCAGTCAGAGGGGCACCAAGGCCACATTGGAAAGGGCATGTTGGGTGTTTATACGTGATGTGAATGCCCCATAGAGCTGTATGCTATCGACCGTGCTGCTACACTCCAGCAGCGCACGCACGCATAAGATCTCTCCGCAGCAGACGACGTTAGGCAGTAGGCCATACGCAATACGATGTAGGTTCTGGAATACAGTAAGTTCTCAACGCATACGCCGCGCTCGCTTTGGAGCACTTCCAGCGCCATTTTGCTTTGAGCATGCGGGCATGAATGCAGAGCGAGAGAGATGGCAATGCTCGCAGCCGTCCGACAGGCCTGGCATTTTTTAGCATGGCTTGCGACCACTTGTTCCGGCCTGCCGCTGCCTACTAGCTAGTAACTCTATGGCCGCTGCGCTGCGGAGGCAGTCGGGACGGTAAAAGCCGGTCGGGTGTACATGTACGTACACGTCGTCTCGTATCTCGGAAAGATACTTTGAGTTTGAATCAGATATATTGGGATGCGAGTGAACTGAAGGTATGATATTTGAGATCAGGAAAGTTGTTCAAGCTTATTAAAGTGTAGACTTTGAGAAAGGGCATATTATACGTCATAAATAATAACTTTCATTCTAAAAGGGCACCACGGCCACAAGAAAAAGGGCACATTTTCTTTGGCCGTAACTTTGATCAAGGAAAAAAAAGGCATTGCGGCCAACGAGAGGGGCACCGACGACCATGGCTGTCGGTGGCCGTCGGTTAATTCGAGGCCTGCGACCTACCGACCCTCTTGGGTTTTGACAATTAAGGGCAAACAAAAATTTTTTTTTTTTGGCCTTAACTCTAACATGGAGACAAATCAGACACTTGTGCTTGATGCAATCACATAACAAAGATGCTTTTGAGAGTGAATATCATATTCTTACCCAGTGTGATATCCAGCCTGCCATAACCATAGTTGACTGCAGCATTTTCTAGAACAAGAATCTCAAATATCATGATGACAGGGTCTGTTTCATCTAGAGTCTCATTGTTCCTCTGCACGGTCTCATACTTCAGGATCTGCACTTTCTCATTCTTCAGATCAAAAGAAACATCATCTCTACTTCCTTGGCAAATCAGTTCCACCACTGTGTTTGCATGTGTGGTAATGTTCTCACCGGGTGGACTGCACACTGTTTCTGTTTATTCACAATATAGATCAACAGACAAACACCAAACAAATATGAAATTTAATCACAGTTCCCACAAACACTGCATTAAATGTGTTTCAAGAGAGATATTGCTTTTAAAGCTCAAATATGTACAAATATGAGCACATGAATGTGACTTCAATTACCAAAAATGCTACTTCAACTTCTGTAGTAATAATCCGATAACTTCCTGTATCTGCTACAATTTTGGCAGCATACATGTACCTATGAGACCACCTCTTTTGAATGCCTTGTTTATATTCCACCGAAACAAGCATCTACAGGCGCAGTCAGACTGGCAAAAGATCAAGAAGTTTAATTAAGTTAGCAATCTTTAAGATCTCAAAGTTTTGCCAGTGTGACCGCAAACTCCCCGTGAAACTTCTCGATCTGTTTACGGGTGGTGTCTTCAATTCTGAGGGCATTGCCATGTACAGATGCGCATTGTTTTGTCACAATCACTAGCCATCTTTCTTGCACGCGTACCAATGGCCCAAACTTCGCAATCTTAAACTTCTCAATGTTTTGCCAGTCTGACCGTGCCTTATATTAACCATTTCCATTTTTCAATATGAATTTTTTTCAATCCATGCACCTCTTCCATATCAATGAATGTATTTATATGACAAAAGTGAGTAGACCTGAAATCACTCTCAGTCTACTCAGGACTAGAGTCTTGGTCCTCACAACTGGGATAAACTTCTCAGGGCACAATTGTACTACAAACATGGAATACTTCACAGAGGGACAATAATATGCACATTTCGTGCAGCATCTAGCTTTAGTGTTTCCTAAAAGGTTTTGGATGATATGAAAAGGACAGACATTTGAGGATGAATGGAGGGAGTGTACTTGTATTTCTGACTGTGAAGTGGAATCCAAAGCGTGACAGTAGGGTCTAATATACTTGCCTCCTTCCCACCACTTTTTTTTACCCAGAAAGTGGCAGCAGAAAAAATGTTTTAACTATACCCGTACGTTTTTACAAATAACATCGAGATTGCATGCCGATCGGTTAGCGAGGTATTGATGGAAGTTCATGTGCGCCTGCATATCACTATCTTTCAAGACGTATTTGGAAAAAAAAAATATTGATAGTGCGATCATTCGACTGAAAGAATCGGGTGATTGACTAGTCTATTTCAAGTCGTTTTTGTTTTTGAACACTCTTTTAAATTTACATTTAAACCCTAATAAATAAAAATCAGAATGACAAAAAAATTGTAATATCTTGCAGAAGGCTGTCTCAAGTATATTCTACAAAAATAGCAAACATAATACTCAGGGTATTGGCACACTTTAATTGCACCACATTTTTTGCTGCTGATGCTGTGTGAAATATCTAACAAAAAGCCAGCAGATGTGCCTCCTGAGCTACTACATTCACACCACGTATTACGCCTTCAGTCCTTGAACATAGTACAAAGATACTATGCCTCTTCATTGCTCACAAATCCCTGGGAAGGTATATGTGATATGATTCTCATCTGCCTTATGCTAGACAAGCCAGAGTGAGACCAAGTAAGAGATGTGTCACACGATACAGATGATTAAAGACATGACAACAGAAACTGTGACATCTTGAATAATTTTTATGTATGGGATTGCCATTCTCCCTGAGTTCTCATTAAGCGACTGGCAAAGAAGGGGTAGAGAAAAGCAAAGTCTCACCTTCCACATTTGCAGCATAAATGCCTTCAGTTGTTGTCATGAACACTGTGTAATTGCCATTTGCTGCAGCAGGTGCTACAGCTAGTCCTGTAATTGTCTCATTTACCTTTAGGTCGAACGTAGGAAGAAAAAAAAAGAATGAATCAGTCTGAGATACATGTACTGCGAGCCAACAAACCCCCCCCCCCCCAGCAAATATGGCGAATATTTCACGAGGTTTTTATTTTCGCAAATTTTGTGTGGGGTGCTATTCCCGAAATTAAAGACACGCGAAAATATTGACTCTGATCCCAAAGTGAATGTGACGTTATACGCATGTACATTTCTCCATTCAGTGCAGGACTCCAGGATCGCAAATTCAACCACTCGCAAAATCGTCGGGAATTCCCAATTTGTGAAAATTTTGACTGCGAAATATATGGCGTAAATTTAAGGGTAGCTGTCTTGAGGTTAAGATTTTCCCTACTCGCCATGAAACTAATGATGATGAATTCTTATTCTGTACAATCAAACCTGTATCAACAACCACCTGTCTAGAATGGCTAGGTGCTCTGGTGTGGCCTCTTAATCTTCCAAATCCACCAAAGGACCTGGTATAAAGAAATTTGACAGTACACTCTCTCTTGTACGAGATGAAAATGTAACTAGAAATGTCGCTATGGCGACTGATGCCTCCGCCATAATGCATGATTCTCCAAATAGGTGTATAGTACAATGTCTTCACAATGTGTGATGACAGTTTCACATAACTGGCAAAATATTGAAATGACAGGTTTGTCAGAAATATCTTGAATGTTCACTTTCCTTGAACTGGGTTTGCTATAATTGTCTAAGAGTGCAGGTAAACATATTTGGGGAATTGAGGATTTTTACTTGACTTCTGACTGACCCTTTATAAGTTTATGCACTGAGTAATTCTCAAGGTATGAAGAAAGAGTGTAATTACAGTACAAAATAGGGTGTTTTTTTTTTGCATTTAAACCTGGCCTTTGACAATTAACCTTTGACCTTTGACCTTGTGGCTGGAAATTTTAGGTAATACATGTATATATTAAGTTTTAAAACTAATAACGCAAGCATTGCATATATGAGGGAAATAGTAAAATTTTGAGGAGTTGACCTTGACCTTTGACCCCTGACTATTGACCCATGACCCCTAAATTCCCTAGATAATCCCCCCCTGCCAGTCAGTACATGCTTATGTACCAAGTTACATGAAAATACATTGAACCATTTGCGAGAAAAGTGAAATTGTAACATTTTCACCTAACCTTTGACCTTTTGACCTATGACCTTATGACATGAAACTCTTTCTGGAGAATCTTTACGCATTAGTACATGTCTACACTAAGTTTCAAGAAAATACCTTCGGGCATTGCATAGATATGGGGGAAATAGCAACATTTGAAGCATTTGACCTTGACCTTTTGACCTTTGACCTCTTGCCAATGTCACTAAAATCTACTCAACTAATTGCCCCATCATACATCATCCTTGGACCAAGTTTGGTGAAAGCTGCTTCATCCAGTTTTGAGTTCACGTATACAGATAAATTTTAGGATTTGACCTTGATCTTTGACCTTTGACCTCTGTCCGATTTCACTAAAAAACTAATCAAGTAATTGTCCCATCATACATCATCCTTGGACAAAGTTTGGTGAAATTCGCTCGATCCAGTCTTGAGCTATCACGTAAACAAATACAATTTCATGATTTGACCTTGACCTTTGGCCTTTGGCCAATTTCACCCAAAATCTAATCAAGTAATTGCCCCATCATACTTGGACCAAGTTTGGTAAAATTCCAGTCAATATTACTCAAGTTATTGCATAAACGAATGCGGACAGACATACGCACGGACGTACATACGGACGTACGGACGGACAACCCGAAAACATAATGCCTCCGGCACCACTTCGTGGCGGAGGCATAAAAAATCTATGCATGATGTACAATGGAAAATGCAAAACAGACGTCACAAGATGGACGATGGATGCTGGGTGGTGAATGCTCGCTGGTGAGCTAATAAAAGGCACTTATTTTTACTAGGAATTGCAGTCAACAAATATCACAACAACTAATCATTCAATATTTGCTGTTCGATATGTTAATTGATTTCAATATATGGCCTAGCTGTTACAATATCACAATAAAACGAAAAAAAAAAAATGATGAGCTAATTTCCAAAGTGTTTCACTGATGATGCTGCAGCCATTAGTACTTGAGCTCCACATTCCCAGTATGCATGCTGGCTGCTAACTACAAAGTAACTCACTGCTTACTGTAGCAGTTTTATGTTTTACTTATGTTCAACCAGTATTTCCCCTACACACACACACACACACACACACACACACACACACAAAGGAAACCCGTAAAGTGTCATTGCATCTTATTTCCATAATGCCTTGCTACAGACTGTGCCACTAGTTAACAATACATACAAAACTGGTATACAGTTCTCCAATAAACTATTAAATGTCTAAAGGTAAAGTACCATCCCCCCCCCCCCTTATCATTTTACGCTGTCATACCATCATACTTACCACACAACTCTCCAGAAGTATATTTGTTTCAAGACGATATTGGTACAAACAGCCACTCTCTAAAAATACAAAATTGAAGGAACAGGAGTGTTTAGAAAGTTACACTGACAACAGTGACAGAAATATCAAAATCAAGACTACAACTGCATAATTGGTTTATCCTATACTTGTATATCAGAATTGCAAACCAAGATGTATAAACATAGAACTTTAAGTGTTCCATGACAAGAAAATGTGCAGGCACTGTTTACAAAATTGTAGAGATTTTTCCCTCTTGCTGATTTTGCCTTTCTTTAGAATTCATTTTGAATGGCTTCTATCTTAACTTATATCATAAAACTAACAGGTTTCATTCCCCCTCTTTATAGTCATGTTCAAGGAGAACAAATAATAGATGTATCCCTCACTCTTAAAGGCATAATTTACCATTTGCAGATGAAAGCATTCGTGCTTTAAAATAGTTCTAAAATGTGAGTTAGGGATAGAAACAGCCACTGTGAAAATTTGAATCCGTATAATCGATGTTAAGTGTTGTTAAATACACAAAATGTGAACAATAGTTATAATAAAAATGTTTCCAGACTAAACCGTATACAGTTACGGTTTACTGAGAAAAACCCTGATATCTCCTTATATTTTAGGTTTTATTGCAAATATTTCATATGGTAGGATGTTTTATGATACAACAGATCTACACGTATGCATCAAATGTGATATCTTGAACATTTTTGAAATCACTGCTCCCAAAGGTAAACTGGACCTTTAATTGTGTTTGTTGTTGGGGTTTTTTTTGCATGAGAGCAATAAAGACTGCTTTCTTCTTTGCAAGGCTGAATTGTCTCCTTGTAATGACATTTGCTGTGCTACATGCAAATATGTGATACTGTAAAACATGATTTTTTCGTAGAATAAAATTTTCGTGAAATGGAGCCAACAGCCTTTTCCGCGGCATGAAATTTTTGCGAATTGCCTCTTACATTCCATGCATACAGTGTAAACAAGAACTCTCGCATGCATTCTAATTTCGCGAATCTTGGTTAAAACGCACACGAACACTCCTCGTTTTTCAGTAGCTATAATTGAGGATAGGTAAATAAGCTCCTAATGACCTACACTTGGTGATAAATCTTAACACTAGACTAGATGGCCCTCAGTTCATTCGAGGACATGTGCAGATCCTGCTGTGCTTGTTCATAATAAAAAGGTGCATCTTGCACTTTTGGTATATTTCCCAAGCTGCAGAAGCAAAAACAATGCCTCATACACTGATTCTACAGTATTTCAAACATGGATAACAAAATAGACATATTTATATCACTTCATTTTGTATTTTTCTTGGGGACTGAAATTTTATGAAGGTAATGTAAGGACAGGTTGTGTATGGTGAGATGAGATTAGTGAGATATGAAATTAATTTTCACTCAGTCTTACCTGAACCAATCAATAAAGCGTATGGACTTTCTTTGAACAAGGCAAGCTTAGAAAAACGATCCCCATCACGTGTCACTTGAGCTTCTTTAGTGGCATCGGGTTTGAGATTGGGATAATCTCGCTGGAAAAACGTGTTTGCAGTATTTTGGTTGCTACACTGCAGTGTTTAAAGGAAACAAGACAAACACGACATGATGCATACAAGATTCTTTCTCATCACTAAGTCACACTGCACTTTATGTTCCAGAACTTACAGCAAAATCCAGTCACCAGTTTTCGAGAGGACATGAAAATAAAAGGAAATATTGAACTTTGGGGTGATTGGGCCATGCCCTATACCAGGACCATGGGGACATCACCACCATATGATCCCCCTCTTCCCCCCCCCCCCCCCCTCACTGATGCTCCCTGCTAAGCTTGGCCAACATAAACATTCTGTACAGCCACCAGTTTTCAGAGAAAAGATGAAAAACTGGAATGCTTACATGTGATGAACAATGCATAACAGACATCGTACTGTGAATGACTGCTATCACTCACTCGAGCCACTTTGGCTTAGTACGTCATGGGGAGCAGAGGGCTTATTCTCCATGGATATACTGTATGTCCCCCCCCCCCCCCCCACAAAAAAAAAAATTAAATAAATAAATAAATAAATAAATTACAATGGGACCGTCCACAACGATAACTTTAGAAATAGTGAATCAATCCAAATACAATTTCAGGGTATGAAACAAAAACTTATTACCCACATCTTACAGAAAACTCCATCTAATTTTGCTTCAGTGGTCAAAGAGAAATGAGGATCTTTGGTGAGCATTTCAGGAATCCCTTCCCTCCAAGTTCTGTCCATTGTGTTCACACATTAATACACAGTTCCAAGAGCATCTAAGTGCTAAACTTAGAAGAAACAAACCTATGAAATGATTTACAACGATCCACATTTCTCTGTGACCACTTAACCAAATTGAGTGAGGTTTTCGGAGAAATGCAGTAAGATGTTACATTTTTAGACTCTGAAATAGCATTCAGGCAATTTAATCATATTGAAAGTTATCAATGTGGAGGTACGACTGTGATACTTTTGGGGACATCCTGTATAAGCATTGGGCAAAATGTTATGAACGAAGTATACAGAGAACAGTAAAAGTGCAATTCATTGAAAAAAATATGAAGCAGCTGGCTCTCAGTGGTGTGTCACTCACATCTAATCCTGGTCTTGGGCTAGGAGGGCTACCGTTTTCTCTCCACAGGTCATTTGCCGTCTGACCATCTGAACCATAAAAGGTGCCTGTGTTGAAGACTTCATCAATTTCAGTTAGACTGAAGGTGCACAGGGCCGACATGGGGGGTGCATATCTGCAGATAAAAAAAGACAAAACAAAGCAGAAATATACAGCATATCAACAATAGATCTTTTCTCATTAATCTTTACAATTCAATCGATTCAAAGATCAGTACAGTAAATGAATACATATACTAAAGCAAAGTCTTCAAATTTATTGATTCTACCCAAGAGTTTTAAGGTATAAATGCAACCATAAAAAAAAAAAAAGTTTGTTATTGATTACACAGAACTGTATATGCGAAAATATAATGTTTTTTGGTTGACCTCAAAATGAGAAGAAAACATAAAAGAGAAAATGCTTGACATTTGGCTTTGCTTCAAAATTAACCTATCTAGCCCTCATTACCACATTTCTGCAGTTTTAACCCTAAAATGGTCATGGTGGGGTTGAATTACCCCCCCCCCCCCGCCAACATTTTGCACAGCCATTCCGCAGCACGATTTTTGTTTTTATCGCGCCGCTCCCTGACTTTTTACTTTCAAGTCTCCAGCATCATATGCACCACTTTTGCGAATATCGGACATACAATTATAACGCTGCACAACCTTATATACATGCTTGTCAGACCCAATATGGCTCCAAAACGTGATTTTGTGTACATAATCTATGCAAATATAGATTTTTCTCACCTTATTCTAAAAAATATCCTTATTTTCACTTTCAATGGCTGAAATAATTGATTTTAGTATAATTGTCCTTAAAATAGGTTCTGTAATAAATTTTGTTGAAATACAGTGGAAATTCATAAAATGATAGAATACATAAGAAATTGATATAGATATCAGATTTTTTTTTCAAGTACATTGTTAGGAATGCTACAAAGAATAATATCACCAAAAAACTAGAAATATCACTTAAGGTGATTAATACCCCCGCCCCGTGACGACAGTCTTACCCAAGGAATGATCTTTCCTTGATCTTCTGCCATTTAAATGCCGTTACCATGGCAACGCAGCTTCCGACACGTCCGAAAAATATGTCTTGCACATCTTCCCACCAAGACTATGTGCCACAATGTGCCACATTTCATAAGCTTTTGTCAAAAACTGAGGAAGTAGTTCAATCCACAAGATCTTTCCTTGATCTTCCACCATTAATATACCGTTACCATGGCAACACAGCTTCCGACATGTCCAAAATATGTGTCTTGCACATCTTCCCACCAAGACCAATGTGTGTGCCACATTTCATGAGCTTCAGTCGAATACAGAGGAAGTAGTTCAATCCGCAAGATCTTTCCTTGATCTTCTGCCATTTATATGCCGTTACCATGGCAACGCAGCTTCCGACACGTCCAAAAAATATGTCTTCCACATCTTCCCACCAAGATCAAGGTGTGTGCCACATTTCATAAGCTTTGGTCAAAAAACTGAGGAAGTAGTTAAATCCGCAAGATCTTTCCTTGATCTTCTGCCATTAATATGCCGTTACCATGGCAACGTACTTTCGGGTACTGTCAAAAAATGCGTCTTGCACATCCACAACCAAAGGCACACATCTGTACCAAGTTTCATGGAAATTGGGCAAAAACTGAGGAAGTAGTTTGCAACACAAAATTTTCCATCAGTTTGGTTCATAATATGTGAGCTGTTACCATGGCAACATACTTTTTGTCACTGTCAAGAAATGTGTCATGCTGACCTATATCCTAAGACAAACATTCAATATGAATTCCATGAGAATTGGAAGAACACTGATAAAGCAGTTTTGCCATGAAGCATTTTGCCCTATATTTTACCAATAACATGCCGTTACCATGGCAACGCACTTTTTGCCACTGCGGAAATATGTGTCTTGCACATTAACATATTCAGATGAACATCTGTACCTAATTTCATAAAAATTGATCAAAAACTGTGGGAGGAGTTCGCGACGCAAGATTTGTACCCATTTTTTCCCATAATATGCCGTTACCATGGCAACGTACTTTTGGGTACTGTCAAAAAATACGTCTTGCACATCTACAACCCAAGGCACACATCTGTGCCAAGTTTTATGGGAATCGGTTGAAAACTGAGGAAGTAGTTCGCCACGCAAGATTTGCAACGGACCGACCGCTCGACCGCCCGACCGCCCGACCGACCGCCCGACCGTCCGCTGATTCCTATATACCCCCTTCAAACTTTGTTTGGTGGGGGTATAATTAGCATGGTAGAAGCTTTATTTTCTGAGTTAGCTAGCAAAATCTATGATTTCACACTTATTAATTAATATAAAATATAAGAAATAAAAAATGCAGTTTTCTATTTTATAGATTGGTAGATTACATGACAGGTAATGTATGTGCCAATTTTCATAGCAATTGCGCGATCGACGGCCGAGATCTGGGGGGGGGGGGGGGGTGTGGGGGGTTGTGAAGCCTGGCCTGGTTAGGGTTAATTGTTGCTCTATCTTTCTCTCAAATTTTCTCTACTCATTTTAGTGTTTGCATCACACAGATTTTAAAAAAAAAAACTAGAAATGTCGCTACGGCGACTGGTGTATGCCTCCGCCATAATGCATGGTTCTCCTAATAGGTCTGTAGTATAATGTCTTGACAATGTGTGATGACAGTTTCACACAATTGGCAAAATATTAAAATGACAGGTTTGCCACAAATGTGCTGAATGTTCACTTTCCTAGAACTAGGTTCAATTGGATGAATGATTAAAACGTCAGAGTGCAGGTATTTGGGGGAACTGATGATTTTCACTTGACTTTTGACCCTTTTACAAGTTTATGCATTGAGTAATTTTCAAGGTATTGAGAAAAAGTATAATTTCAGTATCAAATGGTAAAATAGTATTATCGAAACCTGGCCTTTGACCTTTGACCCCACAGTTCCAAAGAGAATCAACTGTTAGGTAGAACATGCATAAATATGTAAGTTTCATGATAATACCTTGAGTTATTTTTGAGATATGGAGGAAGAAGTGCAATTTAGCACTTTCACTTGACCTTTGACCTTTCGGCAAGAAACTTCCCACAGAATATATATTGGGTTATACATGCATACATCAAGTTTAAAAAAAATCCTTCAGGCATTGCATAAATATAAGGAAAGTAGTGATATTTAGAGGAGTTGACTTTGACCTTTGACCCCCTGACCGTTGACCCATCCCCAACTTCCCTAGATAATCACTGCCCATAGGTACATGCATATATACTAAGTTCCATGAAGATACCTTGAACCATTTGCGAGATATGGAGAAAAACATGAAATTTCAACCTTTTTTTCACAAAATAACCTGTGACCTTTGACCTTTGACCCCGTGACCCTAAAATCGAAACAAAGTATTATCCCCCCAGGATATACCCTCATACCAAGTTTGATGCAAAACCACCTCACGGTTCTTGAGATATCTACAAAAACAAAACGGGACGGACGTACGGACGGACGTACGGACGACCCGAAAACACAATGCCTCCAGCCACTTCGTTGGCGGAGGCATAAAAAATCTATCACTGTCTGCTCTTTATGCTTGCACATGTGACCCACTACAACAATATGATCCGAAAATTGAGGGAGGTTGATTTTTTTGAAAATGACATGACATTATTCCCTTACTCTTCCGTTTTCATTTCATATATAACAACGACTCATAGAAGTACTAGGTTGAGGAGATATTTCAATATTATTTTATGAGACTATGTTGAGAGGTCTAGGAAATCAGCGTTTTGAGAAAACCGCCTTCAAAGCTTTCTTTCCGACCCAATCGTGATCAAGGGGAGGTGAAAAGACAGTTTTCATCTCTTGACAACAGAAGATCTGCTCATAGCAACCTCTGCAATGTTCATTCAAGCTTGGTGCCAGAGGTCTATGCCCGACCAATAAGTAACCAGGATGTCAACACTGACCAATAAGATCAGTCCCTCGTTGCTCGGTGCGGAGTCTATCAGTGGTGCTAATCCAAATCTTCGGACATGTTTCTGTTTCATTGAAAGTCAGAAAATCATGGCCCAGAAAAATGCTAAATTCTTGCCTTTCCTTTGATCATTCAGCTTTGAAATTTCGGCAGATGATAGACGAAACATTACACTACAACATTATGCCAACAACAGAAATTTGATGGTTTTGACTGATTTTGATGATCTGACTTTAAACTCGATTTTCTTGGCTAAGCCGTCAGCGACTTTTGGATCGTTTAGTTGTGGTGGGTCACATATGTAAAAAAAAAAAAAAACGGTTATCAATTGTTTAATGCCCACAAAGGTACTGACACAGCTTTTATCATCACAATGCAATAATTTTAGTGTTAAATGCTTCTCAGGCTGCTCATAAATATCGCTGCGCTTTCTTACCTTGCTGTCGTGAAGATGGCATGGATGGTCTCATTTCCATCATAGATAAAGTCCTCTATACAAAACAAATCACAGAGAAATCAAAATTAGTGTTTGCATAAATGTGTTCTTCATAGGTTCTTCTTTTTATTTAACAGATTGTCACTCAATGCAAATTGGAGTTTCATAATTTTAATGAGTTACACACAGGCATCGAGGTGCAGGGATCATAAGCATTTCAAACCACAATCAACAAAGCTCAACTCTTAAAACCCTCACCATGCCCCCCTCCTGATCAGCTTATCTGCTGGCTTGTCTTCTCTGTCAGACAGGATAGACATATTTGAAGTAGCAGCTGATCAATCAGCATTACCAGTGTTTAATCCTCCTAATCCACATATCCTCTCAAGATAACTTTTTTGTAAAGGGGTATCATAATGTTTCATTTGAATGAGGTGTGTAATTTACATAACAGATTTTTTTTTTTCATCTTCTTCTTCTTCCTTTGTTTGTTTGTTTGTTTGTTTGTTTGTTTGTTTTCTTTTGTTTTTTTGGGGGGATCAAACTGATATATGATTTGTACATTGATCCTGGACCCCTAGCCCCACCCTCACCCAACAAAGGATGTAAAGTTTTGCAGCCTGTGATGTACATAAATAATGAAAGCTATTTATCTTTTGCGTTCAAAGTCAAACAGTACAATGTACATTTCTGCAGATAAAATATACATTTTATAGGCCTACAGATAACAGACAATGTGAGCATGTGACACGATGCTAACATATGTTGCACATTGGCTTTTGAAATCTACATCATGGATTATATCACTATGTATGTTATACACACAGGCATGCATTTTAATACCTCAAGAGTTGAACTTTTTTTTTTTTTCTATGAGGAAATTCTTGTACATTTTGCATTTTCGCTAGCCCTGTAGCATTGAGTATATGTTGTCGTAATGGGGACCATAACCTTTAAGGGTAGTATACATGTATATATATATATATATATATATATATATATATATATATGAAGGGTTTGTTTGCAAAAACGGATAAGTCCATTTTTGAAGATTTTGAAGTACGATCTCTGTCATAGTACAAAATAATACCTTTTAAATGATATATTGGTCACTACATATAAAGGTATATTTTTGAAGTTATGGTCAAAAGAAGCACAAATTTTCTTATTATTCTCTTTATTTTTCTTGACCTTTAATCGCAAATATCTCCATTTGGCAAAGATGGACTTATCGGTTTTTGCAAACAAACTCGTCATATATTATATATATATATATATATATACATGCTACCAAAACCTTAAACGGTCTTTGTTGTCATGACTTTGTGAAATTCATATTACGCGGCCAAGTGCCGAAAGCAATTGTGTGAAAGTTTCACCTTAACAGTGAAGTACAGTAGATCCCCCAATATAGTGAAATAACTGTTTTTCAGCAAAAATGATAGGCATACATGGGTGTGGTTACCCATGCTTTTAACAACAGGGAATTTCTCCTTCCTGTGTTGTTTCATTATGTGGGTATGAAAAATTGACTATGATGTGTTAGTTTCTACACATTCTCACTCTATTAAAGCAAAAACTCAACACTGTTTTAACCCTAACTGCACTGAGGGGGGGGGGGGGGGGGGCCTGGGAGGCCCCCCCCCCCCCCTCCATACTTTTGGCGATTGCATTGCGACTGCTGGGAATTTCGGATTCTCGCTTCATGACTTTTTCCCCTGAAGTCTTGCGCACATTTTGATACCACATTTGTCCATATCAGACCTACCTAGGGGGTGTTATGGGTCAATTAGTATGCGCATGTCATTAAAACGGCTAATCACTGCATATATTTGTGTACAGTTACATACTGTCAATAGACCATGGCTTACATTACTTTATAAATTTTGCTCAGGAATTGGTTTTCCACTTGGTTCATGCTTCTATATTGTTCTGAAATAAATTGGGAAAAGTTTAGAAACAATGATATACATAAAGTATATAAAACAATAGAAAACATAAGAAATAAAAACAATACAAAACATAACATTCTGTAAAGTTAATTTCAAAAATGTTTTATGAGTATGGCAAATAACTTGTTTGATTTTTCTCACATTTCTATACTTTTTGTATTCATTGATTTTTCTTATATTTTGCATGCAAAATCACATATAAGCTAATTTTTATTTAAAAAAATCATAAATTTACATAAATTTGCATAAATTATACTTCAAGTTTACAATATCAGGGACATTAGAATACAGTTGAAAAGTATGGTAGTGCCCATGGGTCCTGTAAAAGGATAATTTTACTTCCAGTTTCATTTTAGTACGTCATACATTTCAAAAGTATGCAAAAATTCATAAGTAGTAAATTTGCATATTAATAGTTTATGCAAATCTGCTGTACTCATAAAAATAGATAAGAATTGATTTATTTCACATTTGGGAAACATTATTCTTCATTATTACAGTTTTCCTGTAATTTTGTATTTGTTTAGGCTGAAATTATGAAAATATCCCCCAAATGCATAAAATACGCATTATGAATAATTAATTAGCTAATTATGGAAAAAATTTGCATAATTGATTAAAATAAATTACACCATCAGATTCAGCATGTGAAGATCTATCAGCATGCAAATTTTCAAGTTCATCGGACATTGCGTTTCCAAGATCAATGGGGGGGGGGGGGCTCCCAGGCCCCCCCCCCCCCCCCCCCCCCCAGTATTTTCATGGAGCCAAATAGCCCAGTACAGTAAGGGTTAAGCAGTGGGCAAAAGCAGTGTTGACTGTGTATTTACCTAACCTTTTGTCACAGCTGCTACTAATACTTGGCTCCATCACTACCGGACTTACTCCAAACCCTGGAGATGTTTACATTCCAAATTTATTGCACAGATTTCTACTTATGATGTGAGTCACATTTACATCACATACACAGGGGCGTCACCAGCTTTTTTTCAAGGGGGTGCGTTTTGACAGTTAATGTAACAACATTTTTTTGGACAGACATTTGGAATTCAGGAAGCTCTCAATCCCCAGACTTTTAGATTATTTTAGGGAAAGGGCACCGGCGTAGCTAGGATTTCATCTTTTTTTTTGCAGGGGGGCTGTTACTATGCGAGGGAGCGAAGCGACAGAGCCCAAGTGAACGGAGCGAGCAACGGGGGGGGGGGGGGGGGGGGGAGGATGTGGGAGGGGGATAACCCCTCTTTTTTTGCTCGTTTTATCAACTTGAAACAGTCCCACTTGTTAAAGGTATCAGTGTATATTTTGGTGTAGACACCGGTAGATTATCATTGAACAATTTGCCTGTAAAATAGTATCATCCAAATAAATTTCCTGTTTTAATATTTACACTGAATATTATGAACGCGACCAAGCAAGAGCGAGCGGGGGGAGCGAGGGGGAGGGTGTGGGAGGGGGTTGTCCCCCCTCCCACAGTGAGAATTTTTTTTTTTTCATTTTGATGTTGTAAATGGTGCAATTTGATGCAGGTTTTTGCGTGTTTTATCGACCTGAAACAGTCCCACTTGTTTAAGGTAGCAGTATATTTTGATGTAGATTATTATTGAACAATTTGGCTATAAAATAGTATCATCCAAATAAACTTCCTTTAATATAATTTACACTGAATATCATGAACACGACCAAGCAAGAGCGAGCGGAGTGAGCAAGGGGGGTGTGGGAGGGGGTTTCCCCCTCCCACGGTGAGAAGCTTTTGCATATTGATGTTGTAATTGGTGCAATTTGATGCATTTTTTTTTTTTGCTCGTTTTATCGACTTGAAACAGTCCCACTTGTTAAAGGTATCAGTATATATTTTGTTGTAGACACCGGTAGATTATCACTGAACAATTTGCCTATAAAATAGTATCATCCAAAGAAATTTCCCGTTTTTATATTTACACTGAATATCATGAACGCGACGAACAAAGAGCGAGCGGAGTAAGCAAGGGGGTTGTCCCCCCTCCCACAGTGAGAATTTTTTTTTTTTTTCATTTTGATGTTGTAAATGGTGCAATTTGATGCAGGTTTTTGCGTGTTTTATCGACTTGAAACAGTCCCACTTGTTTAAGGTAGCAGTAATTTTGATGTAGATTATTGTTGAACAATTTGCCTATTAAATAGTATCATCAAAATAAACTTTCTGTTTTAATATTTACATTAAATATCATGAACGCAACGAACCAAGAGCGAGCGGAGTGAGCAAGGGGGAGGGTGTGGGAGGGGGTGTTTCCCTTTCCACAGTGAGAACTTTTTGCATTTTGATGTTGTAATTGGTGTAATTTGATGCAGATTTATGCCTGTCTTATCGACTTGAAACAGTCCCACTAAGGTAGCAGTACATTTTGATGTAAATCATTATTAAACAATTTGCCTATAAAATGGTGTAATTTAAATAAACTTCTAGTATTAATTCTTACACTGAATATTATGAATGCTGTCTGTTAAGCAATCATACAGAAAAAAAAAAGTTTGCACACAAGGGTGTACATAAGGGGCATTTTTCCTCCCAAACGAAGATGATTTTGTATTTTCAGACCTGAAAGTCAGCAATCTGGTGCAAACTTTAGGTGCAATACAACTGTACTTGAATTTTTTGCAGCCCCCTCCCAAAAATAATAATTTAAACATTTTTTTTTCCCGGTGAAATATTTGTGGCTCTTATTCCGACTGTGCATCATCTCTGTGTATGTACAAAGTATAGTGAGGTAGAGCTTTGATAGGGGGAGGATGTGGAAGGGGGATACCTCCTCCCGCTCGACGGAGCTTTGTGTTTTTAGAATTAAAATAAAGCGATCTGTAGCACACTTTTTGTGGAAAATCCAGAAATTGTCATTCCCTATAGTGTACTAAGTCTACAGAAGGGACAAGGCAATGGGAGGGTGGTAAGATGCCTCTCCCATATTCAATTATATTTTTTCCGCCTTCCAAATCCCCTGTCAAATTGACTGGCCCATCGACCCCTCCCCCTTGGCTACGCCATTGGGAAAGGGTTAATTGTTAATCGAAAGGAGATGATATCCCTACCCCACGACGGAACTTTGCATTTTTTTATTATTAAGTAAAGTGACAGATTTGGTGCACACTTTCGATGAAACATTTGTAAATTTGTCAATCTACAGGTGTATTAAGTCCATGGAAAATAGACCGCGAACGGGGGAAGGTGTGGGAAGAGGTATGCCCCTCCCACACGAGAGAGACTTTGCTTTTTTAGAATTGAAATTCAGCAACCTGCCATCTGGTGCACACTTTGGGTGAAATAATTGAACAGATTTCTAGCAAAACAAAAAAAAAGCAAGAAAATCTTTTCATCTCGGGAAATATAATTATGTGGGGTGGGGCAGATATGGTGCGCTTGCCCCTCGAACATTTTATGGAGGCAACTGTTTTGTCAAAAACAAGAAAATCTTCTCATCTCACTAATTATCAATTATGGGGGGGGGGACAAAATTATAATATGCTTGCCCTTCCAATGTTTCTATGGGGGTAAACTTTTTTCTGGCAAAAAAGCAAGAAAATCTTCTCTTTTCTAACAAAACAAAACAAAGCTATTAATGGTATTTTGAAATATAAGAGTAAGATTGACTCCCCATTATTGGTGAAAGATAACAAGTCTGTGTCAAATTCTGTGGAAGTGTCAGAAATATTTAATGAATATTTTGTCTCTGTTGGTGAGAATATTGCAAAAAGTGTTCCATCCTCAGTGAAAAGTCCATCTGATTTTCTTATTGGTGATTTCCCAAACTCATTTTTCTTCACACCCATAACTAACTCTGATGTAATTAATACAACATTAAGTCTGAAAGATGGCAAAAGTCCAGGTCATGATGACATCAGCACCATGGTTTTGAAAAAGTGTATACATATTATTGCTCCAGTATTGGCCAATATTTTCAATATATCTTTGCAAACTGGTTGTTTTCCCGAAAAACTAAAGATAGCTAAAGTTTTGGCTATATACAAGAAAGGCGATAAGTCTCAGTGTGAAAACTACAGGCCAATTTCTTTGTTGTCAGTTTTTGGAAAGATATTTGAGAAGCTTGTGTATGCTAAGTTCATGTCTTTCATTGATAAATACGATACACTTTATAATAAACAATTTGGGTTTCGATCTGGACACTCAACATATATGGCTTTACTGGAATTCATTAACAATCTTAATACAGCTTTTGAGGCTGGTCATGTAGGTGTTGGGATCTTTTTAGATCTGTCGAAAGCCTTTGACACCCTGAATCATTCTATTTTGTTACAAAAATTATATTTTTATGGCATACGTGGAATTTCTTTGGAATGGATTAAGAGTTATTTAAGTAATAGACAAAATTTGTTTGTATTGATGGCAATAGCTCCACGTTTCTAAGAATTACCTTAGGTGTCCCCCAGGGATCTATTCTAGGCCCTTTATTATTTTTGTTGTACATTAAAATGATATACAAAATGTTAGTGGTAATTTGAGTTCAGTTATTTTTGCAGATGATACTAATGTATTTATATCTGGTAGAAACGCCACCCAAATAACATCTATCATAACAACTGAAATACCCAAACTTGAACAATGGTTTTTATTAAATAAGCTGTTGGTTAATATGAAGAAAACAAATTGTATAGTATTTAAACAGAAAAATAAGAGAATAGCAGATGATATAGCTGATAATGTTATAAATAATCAAAAGGTAGTGCGAGTGTCTTGCACATCATTTCTTGGTGTTATGCTACAATGTAGATGAACATCTTAATTGGGCGCCCCATATACATGATGTTTTGCATAAAATATCCTGTGCAACAGGTGTGATTTATAGGATAAGACATCTGTTATCGTTGTGGATTTTATTGTATATTTATAACGCCACTATATTGCCACATTTAACATATTGTACAATGATCTGGGGCCCGATGTGCAAAATCTCTTTTAAATCGTGTGTTCACACTTCAGAAAAGGTCATTGCGTGCAATAACAAATTCTCATCCTTCAACACCTTCCCAACCTCTGTTCAAAAAGCTCCAGCTTCTTAATGTATTTGATATATGTAAATTACAAACAGCCTCATTTATGTATATGTATACTCATAAGTTGTTACCCTCTGTCTTTGATGATATGTTCAAATATACAAGAGATATTCATTTATATAACACTAGACAAACTGGTAACTTATATTTACCTCTTCTGAGATATGTTACATCGTAAAGATCTGTTAAATATCAAGGAGTACATGTTTGGAATTCTGTGCCTGAAGATATGAAGTTACGTCCTTCCCTTGCCTCTTTTAAACGTAGATATAAAATATATTTGTTGAATAATTATAATTGAAGTTTCTGCAGAAATTTAATCTGACAACGTTCATATGATGTCTGCAATGTGTATTTTTTTTTCACATATTTTCACTTGTAGTTTGCCTGTTTTTATTTTTCTTGTTTTGTAATCGTCTGTTTTCCCTCCATTTAAGTGTATCTTATAATGTACAAAAAAAAAAAATCTCAAGTGGGAGTCCAGCCGTAGAAAGGCCAATGGCCTCTGCTGGCTCCTCCATTTTCTCTTCATTGTGCTTGTTTTTCTTGTACATGTATACTGTTACCAAATGTAATGTTATTATCTTCACCTTGTTCTTTGTCAAATGTATTTTAATGAGAATTTGGAAATAAATGAAATGAAATGAATGAATTTTCGGGAATTATGGGGGGGCGGGGGCAAAATAATATACTTGCCCCTCTATTTTTATTGTTTTTTTATGAGGCTAAGGCTCGCACTTGGGCTCGCATTATCAATATGGATTGGTCAGAAGTAACGTGCTGTATATAGACCCTACATACTTGTAAGTAGCACACTTACATGCATACGTGTACGTGCTCCGTACCGTACGGATGTACAGTACGGTCGATAAATAGTAAACGCTGTAGATACTTGTATACAGATATGTATAAAATCAGTGCTGACAGAGCCCAGGATTAGAAATGTTTTTGCCCACGATTTTGTTGTCCCTGGTGCAAAAAAAGTAAAAAAACAAAAACAAAAATAATTATTTAGCGTCTGGTGTTGAGGTCGCTCGCAGGCTTAAGTGGTGATTTTTTTTTTTTTTTTTTTTTTTGCCTGAAGGGGGGTGCGTCTGCACCCAACGCACCCCCCCCTGGTGACGCCCATGCATACGTACAATGAATGTACTGTATTGCAATCTCAGTCTGCTAAAGTACAGAGCTAGGGCCCATACAGTACACACCAACTCTTATATATATGTGACCGGCTGGACACGTCCAGTCAGTGTTGACCTACAATAGCTCTGACTCAATTAGACAAAATCAATCACCTGGTTCTATTTAATAAGGACTGGGAAAAGAAGGAATGCTCAAAGATTATTTTTTTTCTGTTTCCGTTACAAAAAAAAAAAAGGTGTTTTTATTACTTCACTTTGTTGCAATATTTCAAACTAAGCCAAAGCTCAAATAACTCCAAAACTGTAACATTAAACTGAACACAGAGCAAATGAGTTTAAAACAACGAAGAGCAACTTAAAGCAAATTTAAAACAACTAATAACAAAACAACACTAAAAGCAAGTTTAAAACAATGTAAACAAACTTAAAGCAATTCAAACAACGAATCTAAAGCAACTACAGAAGAAAGCAACACTGAAAACAACTACAAAAAGGCAACACAACACTGTCCGACGCAGAATACAGCAAGTCCGTGTCCCTTTCCCGCAGAAGCTCTGACATTACAGCATGTGCAGTGCGCTGGGGTCCATCCACTTGACAGAAGTCTTGGTGTCTTCTTTGTACAAAGGATGGGGGACTGGACTATAGCTACAGCCACAGGAGCAGGTTGATTAAAAATGACGTTGCTTGCTTGGACGCCTTCTCAAGAATGGTCAAAGGAAGTGCTCCTTCTAAATAACTTCAGGACATGCTTACCCCTCACAGGGAGATTCCCCTTATGGGGGGGGGGGGGTGTTCCCCATGATTACGTAAATTACCTCCTGACCTTACACCACAGTGTATGCACCTCTACTATACAACTAGAGTACTGTGATATATCTTGCATATCCATGCGTAGATAGGAAATAAATAGAACTTACATATAAATACTACATACAATGAGCGGGTGCAAACATACAGGAAAGGAAGGGGGGGGGGGTGAGTGCTAATATTACTGTGACCCTCACATATATATGCCACAAAGACATAATACACCTTAAAACACATCTGTTTAATTCTCAATCGTGAATGAAGCATGATTGTTATAATTTGAGTCATTTTGTAAATGTTACTGTATAATTTGTACATGACGGGTTTTTCTTATGTTCTGAGATTTATTTCGTTATGTATAGTAAAGCATTTTGTTTTTGTTTGTATTTCATTTGCTCTGATAAGTTATCGTATTTGAATATTGTATAGTTGTATTATGTACTGTTCATGCTGGTTATGTAAGAGCGCCATGAGCATCATTCTTGATGGACTCCAGCGCTTTATAAGAGGCCACTATTATTATTATTATTATATACAAACAAGAGGGTATTACGTGCGTGCTTTGCGATTCAAGAGCATTCCCTTATCATAATGTATTGTTATTGCTGTCAACAGGTGTATTATTTCATTTTGCCATTATCACAGAGAGAAGGATGAACAGGTGGTAATGGGATTCATACTTCCCACATGCATTTTGAGTTCTAGTATGTGTGATCATTGTAGATGCTTGTTCCAAGTCAGGCATATCCCGGTGCACTGGATCTTTTTAAGTGTGCATACTATCATTATGTGAACATCAGCAACAACAACAACAACAACAACAACAACAACAACAATATGGAGGATTGCTTTGGTCAATTGATATCTGCTGCCTTTTTCAAACAAAAATACATAACAGAAAGCCAACTGAGCTATTGAGAAATATTTGAACTGTGGAAATACATGGAAACAGGTGAATAATTTGACTTAAATGTTTGACTTAAAAGGAATTGAGATTCTATCCCCCTAGGGATGCTACCTGCTAGGTTTGGTGAAAATCAGACATGGCGATCTCAAAGTGAAGATGAAAATGTACAATTTAGGCTCCATTAGGACCCCTGATTCCGCCAACCCCACGAACAAACTTGAAACTACAGTCATCAATGTACTAACACATAGTATTATCTAAGCCCTATCACTTCTGGTTCGCTAGAGAAGGTTTTAAAAGATTCCTTAATTTTAGGAGGTTTGGGCCCTGTGGGGGCCCCCCAGGTGGGCCATGGTACCCATTTGAACAAATTGAGATCCTATCCCCCTAGGGATGCTACCTACCAAGTTTGGTGAAAATCAGACATGGCGATCTCAAAGTGAAGATGAAAATGTACAATTTAGGCTCCATTAGGATCCCTCCCCACCCCCCTCCCCTGGGTCCCAAGGGGGGCACCCCTGATTCCCCCATGAACAAACTTGAAACTACAGTCATCAATGTACTAACTCATAGTATTATCTAAGCCCTATCACTTCTGGCTCTAGAGAAGAAGATTTTTAAAGATTCCTTAATTTTAGGGTGTTTGGGT
Organism: Diadema setosum; assembly: GCF_964275005.1. NCBI lineage: Eukaryota > Metazoa > Echinodermata > Echinoidea > Diadematoida > Diadematidae > Diadema > Diadema setosum. The sequence continues at coordinate 8,544,823 of NC_092695.1, forward strand.
CCCCCTGGGCCCCCCCCCCCCCCAGGTTGGCCATGGTGCCCATTTGAACAAATTAAGATCCTATCCCCCTAGGGATGCTACCTGCCAAGTTTGGTGAAAAGCGGTCATGGGGTTCTCAAGAAGAAGATGAAAATGTAGAAAGTTTACGCACAACGGACGACGGACGCCAGACGAAGAGCGATCGCAATAGCTCACTTGAGCCTTCGGCTCAGGTGAGCTAAAAAATACTAGAGTTACCAAATCTGCTGTCCACATGTAACAGAAATGCACGAGATTATTATTATAACAATCAGATGCTTGACGAGGAGAATGGCCTTATAATTACACATTATATATTACCATCATATATAGATTAGTTAATATACTCAATACTAGTGTTACTCTGGAAACTTACGTATTTCATCATAGATGGTCACACTGTATTCGTCTTCCCCTTCCTTCCTGCAAACAAGACGTTGCTTCAAGAAACTAGACCATACCGTGTCTGATCCTGCTGTGTATCCAGTGTCACCCTGTGTATGTAAGTATCAGTTTCACCAGGAAAATAACATAGTTTTAGATACCAACTTGAAATGATTCTGCACTATCCCACACTAGCCTGCACATAGTTTGATCAAGAAATCTGGAGGCAAAAATCAATACGAGAATATAGGCTCAACAGAGAACAACATGGTGGATCAGACTGTAAAAACTCAAGAGCACATTTTCACCAAATGTACAAACACATTGTAATTCCGCCATACCTCGCAGACCCGGGCAATACGACTGTACACGTTTCCAACTCTATTGTCCTGGCCAGTGGACAGACTCGCATACTCCTCTGAAGTTTCTCGGTACAGGAAGTACACATAGTCTCCGCGGGCAAACGGCGTCCCAACAAAGTTGGCATCTGTACAGAGCACAATTTGAAAGTGAGAGGACACAAAGAGATGTGGATTACCAACCACACTGTGATGACACAAAACAGCTCAGGGATGCTATCAGAAATGCTGCAGGGTGAACACTATCCTTGAATCCATTTGAGGACCCTTGCTGCTTTGACCCTACCATAACGGGGGTGGGGGGGGGGAATGTCAAATTGACCCCCTCGACATATTGTGCCATGATTCCACAACGCGCAAAGATTTTTGAATTTAACACACCAATTTATGACTTTTTCCCTTGAAGTCTCCCGCATATTTTGAGACCAGATTTGCGACGTTCGGGTACAGCAGCTGTTTTGAAGTTACATAATATTTTGCATAGGCATGTCAACCCCAAAACAGCTCAAATTTGTGATGTTATGTGCAAATCTTTTTAAAATGATATAAATTAGATTATTTTAACTTTTAATCATTGGAATTAATCAATTCTAATATAGATACACTTTAAAAAAAAAGCCTGCTACAAATTTTGGCAAAAAATAGTAAACAAAAGGTCCAAAAAACAACAAAATACATAAGAAATTCACAGAACAATCAAATTTGATTGTGACATTTTTTGCAAGAAAATTGTTTGAGGTGTCTGGAGGAACTCCAATACAAAATTTAGCAATCCTTCAGTCTTGTTAATACAGTTACATTACAGACAAAAATATGATTTTATGAATAAATTTGCATAATTACTTTACTAAAAATCGAAAATAAATATTTTTCTATTGTATGACCATTTAATCTTGTAGTTAACATCCAGATCTATATTTGGGCAAAATTTTGCAGCAATCACGCCATCGGTGGCCTAGATCTGAAGACTCAACAAAAGCTTGGTCTCAAATACCTCAAAGTTTAAATAGAATAAGGTTAATCTGCAGTGATAAACCCACATAGTATTGGTGTATCACCAGTATCACAAAGAGTGGTGTGGGGCCCATGGGCTGCAGTTGAACTGATCTGCATCCTCTGCAAGTTCTCACTATCAGTGGCAAAGTGTGAGCTGTTGTCCAACATATTCTTTAAAAAGCCTGATTGTCTGTTAGTATATATAACATACTGGAACTAGAATTATCACTGAAGGTGATTAATACCCCCGCCCCTAGTGTTGCTTTATACAGTATGTGATGTCATGAGGGCAATGGCGTTAATACCAAGTTTGTGCATTTGTCGAATTGGAAACAGAATAATTTTAGCTTACTGTACAATTACAGAGTTGACACTGAGTATAAAACTTACAGCAAATGGAAACATGCTTTCCCCCAGCATACACACCAAATTTGACCTTCATAGCTTGAATGGTTTATTTTGATACAAAAATGAGTGGTTACCATGGCAACACATTTTCCTTAAACTAACACATTGGTGTCTTGCAAAAACTACATTTCTAGATCATGATACATACTAAATTTGGACTAAATTTGACTATAATTGCTTGAATGATGGAAAAATTATTCAATCTGCAAGGTTTTGGTAAAATTGTGGTTACCATGGCAATGGTTTATGTGACAAACACAAAAATTATGTGTTCCACATCTATACTTCAGGGCCATAATGCCTACCAAGGTTGGCTTCAATTGTCTGAAAACTGTGGAAGAAGTTCACTCCGCAGGATTAAAAAAAAATGCTGTTACCATGGCAATGCATTGTCCGATACAAATCTACACTTAAAGGACAAGTTCACCTTTATAAACATAAGGATTGAGACAATGCAGCAATAATAGTAGAACACATAAGTGAAAGTTTGAGGAAAATTGGACAATCGATGCAAAAGTTATGAATTTTTAAATTTTTGTGTTGGACCCGCTGGATGAGGAGACTACTAAGGCTCGTGATGTCATATGAGTACAAAAGTATAAAGAAAATGTAAAGAAAATTCAACATATTTTCACTTTTTTTGCATAATAAAAGAGCACTTGACTTACCTCTTTCTAAAGGCAATGGGAATACTAGAAATATCACTGAAGGTGATTAATACCCCCGCCCCGTGACGACAGTCTTACCCAAGGAATGATCTTTCCTTGATCTTCTGCCATTTAAATGCCGTTACCATGGCAACGCAGCTTCCGACACGTCCGAAAAATGTCTTGCACATCTTCCCACCAAGACTATTGTGTGTGCCACATTTCATAAGCTTTTGTCAAAAACTGAGGAAGTAGTTCAATCCACAAGATCTTTCCTTGATCTTCCGCCATTAATATGCCGTTACCATGGCAACACAGCTTCCGACACGTCCAAAAAATATGTCTTGCACATCTTCCCACCAAGACCAATGTGTGTGCCACATTTCATGAGCTTCAGTCGAATACAGAGGAAGTAGTTCAATCCGCAAGATCTTTCCTTGATCTTCTGCCATTTATATGCCGTTACCATGGCAACGTAGCTTCCGACACGTCCGAAAAATATGTCTTCCACATCTTCCCACCAAGATCAAGGTGTGTGCCACATTTCATAAGCTTTGGTCAAACTAGAAATGTCGCTACAGCAAATGGTTATACCCCCGCCAAACAACATTTCATAAGCTTTGGTCAAAAAACTGAGGAAGTAGTTAAATCCGCAAGATCTTTCCTTGATCTTCTGCCATTCATATGCCGTTACCATGGCAACGTACTTTCGGGTACTGTCGAAAAATGCGTCTTGCACATCTACAACCAAAGGCACACATCTGTACCAAGTTTCATGGAAATTGGGCAAAAACTGAGGAATTAGTTTGCAACACAAAATTTTCCATCATTTTGGCTCATAATATGTGAGCTGTTACCATGGCAACATACTTTTTGTCACTGTCAAGAAATGTGTCATGCTGACCTATATCCTAAGACAAACATTCAATATGAATTCCATGAGAATTGGAAGAACACTGATGAAGTAGTTTTGCCATGAAGCATTTGGCCCTATACTTTACCAATAACATGCCGTTACCATGGCAACGCACTTTTTGCCACTGCGGAAATATGTGTCTTGCACATTAACATATTCAGATGAACATCTGTACCTAATTTCATAAAAATTGATCAAAAACTGTGGGAGGAGTTCACGACGCAAGATTTGTACCCATTTTTGCCCATAATATGCCGTTACCATGGCAACGTACTTTTGGGTACTGTCAAAAAATACGTCTTGCACATCTACAACCCAAGGCACACATCTGTGCCAAGTTTTATGGGAATCGGTTGAAAACTGAGGAAGTAGTTCGCGACGCAAGATTTGCAACGGACTGACCGCCCGACCGACCGACCGACCGCCCGACCGTCCGCTGATTCCTATATACGTCAGTAATGAGTTGAGGGAATGTGTACTTTTGTCAAAAGATGAAATTTTGTGAAATTCTCTTTATATTTTCCTTATATTGTTGTACGCATGTGACATCATACACTGCAGTAGTCTTCTCATCCAGCGGTGACTGCACAAAACTTCAAAAATTCATAACTTTTGTACGGATTGTCCAATTTTCCTCAAACTTTCAATGCTGTGTTCTACTAATATTGCTACATTATCTCAATCCTTATATTAATGAAGGTGAACTTGTCCTTTAAAGAGCATCATACACATCAAATTTCACCTTCATAGATTAAATTGTTCAATTTGATACAAAAATGAGTGGTTACCATCGCAACACATTTTTCTTATATTAACACATTGGTGTCTTGCATAACTATACCTCCCGATCATCATACATACTAAATTTGACCTTAATTGCTTGAATGATGTGGAAGTTATTCAATCCACAAGGTTTTGGTAAATTTATGGTTACCATGGCAACGCTTTGTCTGACAAACACAAAAATTATGTGTTCCACATCTATGCCTCAAGGCCATAATGCCTACCAAATTTGATTTCAATCGCTTCAAAACTGTGGAAATTGTTCACTCCACAAGATTTCGAAGAAAACATGCGGTTACCATGGCAATGCTTTGTCAAGTACAAACACGAAGCATGTCTTGCATAACTACACCTATAGATCATCATAGATACCAATTTTGAAATTGATTGCTTAAATACTATGGAAGTTATTCAATCCACAAGGTTTTGGTAAAATTATGGTTACCATGGCAACGCATTGTCCGAAAACCATGGCAACGCTTTGTCCGACAAACACAAAATTTATGTGTTCCACATCTATGCCTCAAGGCTATAATGCCTACCAAATTTGATTTCAACTGCTTCAAAACTGTGGAAGTTGTTCACTCCACAAGATTTCGAAGAAAACATGCGGTTACCATGGCAACGCTTTGTCAAGTACAAACACAAAGTGTGTCTTGCATAACTACACCTATAGATCATCATAGATACCAATTTTGAAATTGATTGCTTATATACTATGGAAGTTATTAAATCCACAAGGTTTTGGTAAAATTATGGTTACCATGGCAACGCATTGTCCGACGAACACAAAAAAACATGTCTTGCACATCTATACCTCAATATCATCATTTACCCTAAGTTTCATTTAAATTGCTTCAAAACTGTAGGAGGAGTTCGTGACGCAAGATTTTGCAACAGACAGACCGACCGACCGACCGCCCGCCCGCCCAACCAACATCACGGTGATTCCTATATACTCCCTTCACACTATGTGTGGCAGGGGTATAAATATGGACAGCGGCTTTCGTAACAGAATGTTCACATTTCGTATTTAATTCCTCCATGTGTCCGTTTAAGGGTGCCTTTTTATAACCTGGGGAAAAGGTATCAATATGGGGAAAAAAATGATCTGACCTGACTCAACTTTAAGCAGATGGCAGTGCAATGGTGACTACTAATTTGTATGAAGGATAACATGTTTGTACCTACCCTCTCCTTGAGCTTGCTCCACAAGAAACATCAGGCGGGTGTTTCATCAATATAGTCAGCGCTGACAATTTCAGCAAAATCCTTGGTTTTGATTGGCCGAGATGCTCTGGTCACTGACTGTTACCATCATGGTGATTGTCATAAAATGACAACTTGCCAGCACTGGCTAAGTTGATGAAACACCCCCAGTTCTACAAACTCTCTTTTCTCTTACGAGCAGGCAAAGTAAAGTTAAGTTTTATTAGCATTTCACAATTAACACACATCTTGCTTGTCACACAAAGCTAGTGGCCCCCTTTTAGCAAGATGTCCATCTCTCTAGAACAGTCTAATAGCTGGCTCTCATTTTCTGTCAGAAATATTCATTCCTACCACATGATCACAAACAACATACACTAAAAATTAAAGTTGTGCCAACCTGTAGATTGAACAAAATATTGTATATGAGCTGGGAATTTTGATGGATAATAAGGAACTACTTATATGAAGTACTGAAGAGAATTGCACTGCTATGAGAAATTAAAAGTTTATTACATGAAAATTGGTTTAGAAGTGGTCAAGATATGTAAAATCAAGGCAAAACAAAATGGTCCTACACATAGCAAAAGGTGGGTCCAAACTTTATAAGAACCACTTTGTTTTGCTTTGCTTTTAGATATCTCAGCCTTTTAGGTAAAAGGAGGGCATGAGATAAGAGAAGGTAGGGAAGACAACGTAAGAACGGGAGCTGCTGGGCTCAACTAATGACTTGGTTGTGAGATGTAATGAATGAACACACCTGAACAGAAAAGAGTAAAAAGGACAAAATTGAACAGAAGTAAAGAGGCAGCTAGAGCAATAGTGATGGAGCTGACAACTGAAAATCATTTTTGCAAGGCAGTGCTGAAAGGAATTATCACAGACAACAAAAGGAGAGTAGACAGACAAGATATACAGCAAAGGAAATGATGACAAAATGACAGTCTCACAACATCCATACTTGCAGAGAGACATACGAACTGAAGTTTGTCTTTCTTACCACTGACAGCCTTGTCTGAATCAGATCTGGTGCGGACTTCATTTGGGTTGATGCTCCCAACAGATGGGTCAACAGCCCTGTGACCAATCAGTGATTTGCCATTAGTCCTACTTTCACGTGCCCCGAAATAGAACTGGGTTGTGTCACCTACAAAAATATAAGAAAGGTAAAAAGTGCTTTCATCACTTCGCTATTTCTCTGGAGAGACAAAGTTATCCTTCCTGAAAGGCCAAAATAAAAAGAAAACAAGTGATGTGAAGTGAAATCAGAATCAATGTGAAATCCTCTTCCCTGCTCTTAATCACTGTACTAATATCAAAGATACAGTAAAAGAACAAACTGGGAACACCAAATGATATCCCACCTTCAACTTAGCGAGTTACAAACTGAAGCTTAACCCAAATTATTTTTGTATTCGTTTTTCTTTTTCAGTAAAAACAATGTTGTTACCATGGCAACACATTGTTCACGAGGGATGTGTTTTGCTTATTAGGTGATCCGAGTATCCTCTCGGATCACCTTCTGTATCTGTACGGACTCTTTGTTGTTGTTCTTCTTCTTCTTCTTTCTTTATTTCTGGACAAAATTTGTGTATCGATTAGCTCAGAAAGTGTTCTTTCTATCAATGTCAAACTTATACCATCTATGTATCATGTCCCAAAGACGACGGGTCAAATAAAATCATAGTGATCAGTCGACCGTGACGTCACTATGACGTCATTATATGAAAATACATTTTCATTCATATCTCATTAATGGAATGGAATTTTTCAATAAAATTTACATCACATATATTTCAATTTATGCACATTCTACTCATATTATCAAAATTCATATTTTCTCTTAAAACGTGCGCGTACGCGCGCATTGAAATATTTGTATACTCAAATCGAGCTGGAATTTTTTTTGCACACGTTTCAGACCATTTGGAGCATTTTTTGAAAAATTGAAAAAATCGGACGGACGCGTACGCGTGCACGCATATACGCACGCACAGCTCATATGCAATAGAAATTTCCCGTTTTTTCACACGGATCGGATGTCTGAAATGTCAAGGAATATTTCTACCAAGTTTCAAGTCAATTCGACTCAATATGACGTCATACGGGCCGGTCAAAGTTGAAATTCCGCGCGCGCGTCAATGGTGATATACAGTGCATATATGCCAAAAAACCGCCAATTCTAAATCCGATTTTACTCGTCAGGATGGACGGTGACCCCCCCGTTTTCTTTACATATTCTGAAAGTTGATGAGTTGTACATGTCATTTCATGGGTTGGCAATGCTGAAAAAATGATTAAAAGATATCAAATTTCTTAATAAAGTAAAAAAAGTAAATTTTCATAATGACGTCATCAAATTTTAAGTTCATTCGAGCGTATCTCACTAATCCTTTGCCAATTTTCACGGAGATTTCAGTATGTTGTAGCTTATTAAATGCTCTTTCATTTATGTAATAACAGTATTTGATTAGATGACGGCATCACCTCGTAAAAATGGATTGAAAGTAATCTTGTCAAATTTGACCAGTTTACGTGTTATCTCTATGGGAGTGCAGTTTTTCTGGAAATGAAGAAAATTGACATGACTATCTTTATCGAGCACTAGCTCACTTATGCTTCGGTGAATTTCTCCCACATTTTAATATGTTGTAGCTGAGACTTTGTGCTATCGTAAGTGTGCCCTTCGTTTTTTCATACGATGTCTGCATCACATCAAAAAACTTGGTTGAAATTAAAGCTTATCTTCGAAGCATTGAAATATTTCTTTCTTTCTGCAACTTTCTTTGCAATAACTCAAGAAAAACATATCCTATCACCCCCATATTTTGCACATGTTTAGTTCATGTCAGGTACGTTATTTGATAAAATAACAACTACTTGATCAGACGCCATCCTGGGTATGTAAATTAGGGTCAAAGGTCATAACTGTTTTATCCTGTATCTTGGTGAATACATGTCCTATCTTTCCCATATTTTGCACACACAAAGACCATGTTACAAGAATCATTTCACAAAATAACCACTTTTTGCTCAGATGCCATCTTGTCTGTGCAAAGTGGGTTCAAAGGTCAAATGTACTTTTTTCTCTATCTTCGTTATGACGTTTTATCTCTATGGGAGGAAATTTTTCTAGATGTGAAAATTGACATGATTGTCTTTATCGAGCACTAGCTCCCTCACCCTTCCGTGAATATCTCCCAGATTTTAATATGTTGTAGCTGAGACTTTGCGCTATCGTTATGTGTCCTCCATTTTTTCATACAACATCCAAATCATGTCGAAAAACTTCGCTAAAATTAAAGCTTTTTGCTCAGATGCCATCTTGGCTGACTAAAGTGTGCAAAGTAGGGTCAATGGTCAAACATACTTCATTCTGTATCTTCGTTTAAATTTGGTACCAAAGATGGCAGACCTGACTCCATTTTCTAAATGAGAATCCAATAATCACACGGCCAATGTCCCTAAACACAGATGAAACCTGTATGGTCATGCCTAATGGGATCAGGACTCAAATCACTGATTTTCAAATACATCGGATCACCTAATTTGTCAACTTGCTGACAAATTCCAAGTCTAGTTTAAACATTATATTGGTCACAAATGTCAAATTTCATGACAAATGTTTAAAAAAACTGAGGGAATTAGCCAAATCCACAATGTTGTATGCTTGTTAATGAAAAAAAGTGTAATTACCATGGGCATTGCTAGACATGTGTTTTGCACATATGAAATTTTGATTGGTCACACCTGCCAATACTGATAAAAGACAATGTTTGCAGTGACCACAGCTGTCACAGGTGCCAAAATTCAAGTCAAATGCCTAAAAACTGAGGGAGTTACATCAATTTAAATATTTTTGTATGATTTGTAAAAATAATCCTGTTGTCATGGTAACAAATATATTGACACTCACAATAAAGTGTGTGCACAACAATATACCGATCATATGTCAAAAATTTCTACTCAAATGCTCCAAAACTGAGAGAGCAGCTCAATCTACAAAATTTTGTGATTTGTATAAAAACTGCTGATGCCATGGAAACAGATTTCTTAACACTCAAGAAAAGAGATGTCATGCACAACTAAACATTACAGTGATACATTTGCCAAATTCAACTGAATTGCTTTAAAACCTACAGTAGTTCGAGCCACAACATTTGTATGGTTTTTATGAGAACCTGCTGTTACAATGGCAATGCATGACTCGAAATTGGCGAAAAAGGTGTCTTGCACATCTACCTATGACAGCGGTTACATATACCAAATTTGAAGTCAATTGCTCGAAAAATGAGGGAGTAGTTCAATCCGACCAACCACCACCCATCTGCCCAATTCAGCACGGATTCAACATCCTTGAAATATGTGACCCGCTACAACAAAAAGATCCGAAAGTCGAGAGAGGTCAATTTTCTGAAAATGACATATTATTCCCTTACTCTGCTTTAATTTCATATAATACGACTCATAAAAGTACTCAGTTGTGGAGATATTGACGAATTTGTGAGACCATGTTGAGTGGTCCAGGAAATTAGCCTTTAGAGAAAACAGTCTTCAAAGCTTTCTTTCTGACGCAATCGTGACCAAAGGGAGGTTAGCCAGTTTTCACCTCAAGGTAGGTTCATAGCGATTTCTGCAATGTTCATTTAAGCTTAGCGCCAGCAGTCTACGCACGACCAATCAGTAACCAGGATGCCACGCACTGACCAATGGCAATAAGATCACTTCCTCTTTGCTAGGGGCGGAGTCTATCTGCGGCGCTAAATCCAGATCTGTTCGGTTGAAAGTCAGAAAATCATGGCCCAGGAAAATGCCAATTTCCTGCCTTTCCTTTGATCATCTAGCTTCGAAATTTCGGCAGATGATCGATGAAACATTAGACTGCAACATTATGCCAACCACAGAAATTTGATGGTTTTGACCGATTTTGATGATCTGACTTCAAACTCTGTTTTCTCCGTTTAGCTGTCAGCGACTGTCGGATCCTTTTGTTGTAGCAGGTCACATATGGAACTAGAAATGTCGCTCTGGCGACTGGTATGCCTCCGCCATAATGCATGATTTTCCCAATAGGTCTAGATAGTACATGTGGACACTGTGTGATTACATTTTCACAAAACTGGCAAAATATTGGAATGACAAGTTTGTCACAAATGTGTTGAATGTTCACCTTCCTTGACGTAGGTTTAATTGGATGAATAAGAGAGCATGTATCTAGGGATTTAAGGACTTTAACTTGACTTTGACCCATTCACACATTTAGGCATTGAGTAATTTTCAAGGTACAGGTGTGGAGAAAAAGTGCAATTTCTGAATTGAATAGTAAATTGTTACCATTTTCATCTGGCCCTTGACCCTAAAATTCATAAGATAATTACTTTCAGGTAGAACATGCATAATATGTACTAAGTTTCAAGGTAACTTGAGCCACTTCCGAGATATGGAGGAAAAAGTTAGCTCAGCACTTTCACTTGATCTTTGACCTTTTGACCTTTGAGGCAAAAAGAGAAAAAAAAAAACTTTCCAAAGAATTTCTATTAGGTTACACACGCATACACCAAGTGTAAAAAAATAACCCTGCTGGCATTGCATAAATATGAGGGTAATAGTAAAATTTTGAAGTCTTGCACTTGACCTTTGACCCCTGACCTTTGACCCCATGAACCCTACATTCTCTAGATAATCACTTCCAGTCAGTACATGTATATACTATGCTCCATGAAGATACCTTGAACAATTTTCCAAGGTACGGAGAAAAAAAAAGAAGTTTTAATATTTTTACTTGACCTTTTGACCTTTGACCTTTGACCTCATGACCCAAACTTTCACCAGAGAATCTTAATTGGGTAATACATGTATACACTAAGTTTCAAGAAAATATCTTCAGGCATTCAATAGATATGGTGGAAATAGTGAAATTTTATGTATTTGACCCTGACCTTTTGACCTTTGACCTTTGACCTCATGACCCAAACTTTCACCAGAGAATCTTAATTGGGTAGTACATGTATACACTAAGTTTCAAGAAAATCTCTTCAGGCATTCAATAGATATGGTGGAAATAGTGAAATTTTATGTATTTGACCCTGACCTTTTGACCTTTGACCTTTGACCTCATGACCCAAACTTTCACCAGAGAATCTTAATTGGGTAATACATGTATACACTAAGTTTCAAGAAAATATCTTCAGGCATTCAATAGATATGGTGGAAATAGTAAAATTTTATGTATTTGACCTTGACCTTTTGACCTTTGACCTTGAGCATGTGCACCCAAAAGTTGATAGGCACAACTTCACCCCCTAATACACATACATGCCAAGTTTCATTAGGATACCTCAACAGGTTTCGATAGTTACCTTGTCCACAAAATTCATTACGGACGGACGGAAGGACGGACGGACGGACGGACGGACGGAAGGACGGATGGACGGACGGACGGACGGACGGACGGACGGACGGACAACCCGAAAACATAATGCCTCCGGCACCACTTTGTGGCGGAGGCATAAAAACCATCAAAAAACATCGCATGGATGGTAAAACAAGGTTAGGCCTAAAATCTGACTTTGGCACTGAGACTTTAGAGAGAGAAAAAAAAAATACATGAAGTTAGTTTTCCCCTCCTATCTTGCAAGCATAGGAAAGACATTCTTACACAATGCCAAGCAGGAATAACTTAAAGAAAATAGGAATATTAAGAATGCATATGGATTACTGCTACATCTGATTCAGAACAATATCAACAATACCATGAACTAATTATCCTGTACACAGTAATACCAGGTATAACATTTGTATCATGCAATTCGTTTTAATAAGTTTTGAAATGCTGCATTACACAGACATGATTTTATTCTGGAGGATATGACAGAAAATTATTAGGTGATCCGAGTATCCTCTCGGATCACCTATTGTATCTGTACGGATTCTTTCTTCTTCTTCTTTATTTCTTTCTCCTCAAATGTTGTGCAGAGGTTAACTCAAAAAGTCATTCACCTATCACTTCTAAACTGATACCATATATGTATCACGTCATAAGGACGACAGATCTAATGTATCACTGTGATCAGTCAACCATGACGTCACTATGACGTCATTATCTGAAAACACGTTCACATTCGTATCTCATTAATGGAATGGATTTTCTCAATGAAATTTACATATCATATAGTTCAAGTCAAGCTCTATTGATATATTTCATAAGATTTAGTCACGTTCATAGTAAACGAGCGCGTACGCGCGCGTTGAAATTTGAACATGCTCCAATCGAGCTCAAAATTGTTTTGCACACGTTTCAGGTCATTTGGAGTATTTCAGAAAAATCGACGGACGCGTACGCGCGCGCGCATATACGCACGCACAGCTCATGCAATAGAAATTTCCCGTTTTTTCACACGTATCGGATGTCTGAAATGTCAACGAATGTTTCTACCAAGTTTCAAGTCAATCCGACTCAATATGACGTCATACGGGCCCGTCAAAGTTGAAATTCCGTGCGCGCGTCAATGGCGATATACAGTGCAACAATGCCAAAAAACCGCCAATTTTAAATCCGATTTTACTCGTCAGGATGGACGGTGACCCCCCATTTTCTTTACATATTTTGAAAGCTGATGAGTTGTACATATCATTTCATGGGTTGGCGATACTGAAAAAATGATTAAAAGATATCAGATTTCTTAAAAAAGTAAAAAAAGTAAATTTTCAAAATGACGTCTTCAAAATTCAAGTTCACTCGAGCGTATCTCACTTATCCTTTGCCGATTTTCACCTAACTTTCAGTATGTTGTAGCTTATTTAATGTTCTTTCATATTTATATAAACAAACTTTTGATTGGATGACGTCATCACCTCGTAAAAATGGATTGAAAGTATCCTTGTAAAATTTGACCAGTTTACGTGTTATCTCTATGGGAGAGCAGTTTTTCTGGAAGTGAAAATTGACATGACTATCTTTTTCGAGCACAAGCTCACTTATGCTTCGATGAATTTTTCCCAGATTTTAATATGTTGTAGCTGAGACTTTGGGCTATCGTAAGTGTGCCCTTCGTTTTTTCATGCGATGTCGGGATCACGTCAAAAAACTTACTTGAAATTAAAGTTTATCTTCGATGTATTGAAATATTTCTTTCTTTTTGCAACGTTATGTGCAATAACTCAAGAAAAACATACCCTATCACCACCATATTTTGCACATATTTAGTTCATGTCACGAACATTATTTCATAAAATAACAACGACTTGATCAGACGCCATCTTGGGTAAGTAAATTAGGGTCAAAGGTCATAGATGTTTCATCCTGTATCTTGGTGAATACATGTCCTATCTTTCCCATATTTTGCACACGTAAAGACCATATTACAGGGATCATTTCATAAAATAACCACTTTTTGCTCAGATGCCATCTTGTCTGTTCAAAGTGGGGTGAAAGGTCATATGTACTTCTTTTTCTATTTTCGCTATGACGTGTTATCTCTATGGGAGGGAATTTTTTTAGATGTGAAAATTGACATGACTCTCTTTATCGAGCACTATCTTACTTATGCTTCGGTGAATTTCTCTCAGATTTTAGTATGTTGTAGCTGAGACTTTGCACTATCACGATTCGAATCATTGATTAAAAAAGAAATCGGATCACCTTAATTTGTCAGTGATGACAAATTACAATCTCTAGTTTTCATTACAATTACTCAAATGAATAAACTTGTATTCAAATTCATCTTGATAATTTCATGGCTTTTGTTAACTTAACTTTATATCAACTTAAAAAACAATTTAGAAATAAAATGGATGCAAATGTAATTTACCAGTATTTGGCATATTCTTCTGCTGATATTCTGTGAGTTTAATAAGAACTTTATGACGTCTTCCAATTGTTTCATCTCCAAATGAAAAAGGAAGTAAATTCCTTTGAATCCAAGAATGAATGTTATAAAACCACAGAAAAAGGCAACTAATCCATACCTTTTGCATCGAAAAAATGTCTTAACTGTGGTAGTACATGTATATTATCAGATGAGATTACTTTTTCACTGATAAGCATCAACACTTTTTAAAGAGAGTAAACAGCATTTACAGAAGACAAATATTTGTCTTTTAAAAGGTCATTGTGAATGTTTGCAATTGCTGTAATACTTCAGAATCAAGATAAGTGGATCAGAATGATGTTGCAGACATTACTTGCTTTTTTTTTTTTCACTTACAATATGCAAGTATTCATACACAAAAATGTTTGCCACAAAATGGGTGCTTCCCCCTGCAATGTGAGGCTTCAGCATTGTAGGCTGATGTGGACCCACTCAATGCTCTAGAGCTTGATGGCATCTCCAAAGTGAGAAGCCATGAGAAAGGACCTACAAGCACTTCATAAGATGTCACATGTGACAGCACGCTGTAAACCCGTCATCCTTTTCTTTAATACTGAAGCTGATACAGTACTCTCCGTGTAATCGGGTATCGCTTAAAGGGAAGGTAAACCCTAAGAGCAATGTGAATTGAGTGAAAGCAGCAACATTAGTAGAACGCATCAGTGAAAGTTTGAAGAAAATCGGACAATCGATGCAAAAGTTATGAATTTTTGAAGTTTTGATGTTGGAACCGCTGGATGAGGAGACTACTAGAAGTTATGACGTATGAGTGGACAACAATACAAAGAAAATATAAAGAAAATGCTACAAAAATCAATATTTCATGAAAATTACGAATTCCGTCAACTTGATACTGACATATGTTAAGGGTAACAATTATTTCCCCTGTTTTCTGAAAGCGGTTAGTCGAGTGCTCTTTCATAATGCTAGAAAAATGAATTTTTGTTGAATTTCCTTTATATTTTCTTTGTATTGTTGTCCTCTCATACGTCATAACCTCTAGTAGTCTCCTCATCCAGCGGTTCAAACACCAAAACTTTAAAAATTCATAACTTTTGCAACGATTTTCTGATTTTCCTCAAACTTTCACTGATGTGCTCTACTACTGTTGCTGCTTTTACTCAATCCACATTGCTCTTTGGGTTTACCTTCCCTTTAAACGGGTACCCCGTTTAATTGGGTAGTAATGTCAAAATCAGTTCCAATGCACATTAAAATTACCTGATAATCGGGTTGCCTCTCCGCATAAATGGGTAAATAATTTTCTTCTAATATAATTTCTACCCACATTTTATCGCAGATATAACACTTTAAGAAATCATGAATGTCAAATTTTCCACGGCTACTCGCATTCTCTGCTAAATTTGCAAAGAAGAACAATCATTTGGGGAGTGATTAGACATGAAAACACATGTACCAGTACCGACTTGCCACATGTAAACGAACATTACACATGTAGCTGGCACTCACAATTGAATAGACAGACAGGAGTCAAACATACTTGCGCTCCTCCCTTGCTCCACAACAACATTTACAATACAAGAAGTTTGCAACGACAATCAGGCCATGTACCAGCTCCATAATTTTGCTTTTCCCAGTCACTTAATGTTTCTCGAAAAGTAACCCGATGTTCTACGTGACTAGTGCACGCAAAGAGACGTGTTCATTTCGGAAAACACCTGCATGTTAGCGAGGAGTCTATAGTCAAACAACAAAGTTTCTGAAGACATATTTGTCCATAAAAAGAGTGTAAATTATTGCTCATGACTGAGCAAGTGTAAGGTATGTATAATGTGCCGTGCAAGCACGTGTGTACAGTGTAGATGTTTGGTACAGTGTACAATGCATGTTTTTATACACATTGTGTGCGTCAATTATGAATGAAACATGTTCTTCTGTTAATCGGGTACTCCCCTCAATCGGGTAAGAAACACTCTGCTCGAGCCTACCCTATTATGAGGAGAGTACTGTACTTGCAAGACTTGTTATGCAAATTGCAGGCTGCCAACATCTCTGCATTCATTACCATTCTAATTTCTGTCTGTTTCCTTCCAGTCAGAATGCTGCCATATGCATTCCCAGCTCACTGATTATCACAAATGTTGATAGTTTAAATGCAGGATACTTTGTAGATATTTTGCTTACTTATGTACAGCACAGTAGCATTTTCATCCCTAGTCCGTGGAAATGTGTAACCGCCATCGGGGTTGGTAGTTTCACAAGTCTGGTCCGCGATGTTGCCTTCATTGTCCACAAAGTCGCAACTCGTGAACTGCAAGAATAAATTTGACAGACGTTTTGAAGACCTGCATGAAGTTATTAATAACCATGTTTTATCCTATGATAAGCACTTACTGAAATGGGCTGCCTTCAGCTCTCTCCAACAAGTCACGATGAATATATAGGAATACTATAGTGACTGTGTAGTTCATCATTATATCTCTTGATACAGATCAGTATTAATTCCTACATTGATAAATTATGCAATGGAGAAGTTTATGGAACTTTACAATAGGTAAATTGCTGCATCATTAGAGCTTGTTTTCAATTTATAGGCAATTTTCTTGAGAAAAGTCATGCTTTGAGTGTGCATTTATTTTCACTTGCGTAACTTCAAAGTTTACATTGACAAAGCATCAACTTAGTTTGATAGTCCGACACTACAAATTCAGAGGAAAAGACATAACATGGAACAAGGCAAGTGCCATAATGTGTCTCGCCCATTCGCGTACAGGAAATTGTACGCGAATGGGATATAACAGATAAAAAAAAAGAGATATGACAGATAAATTGAGATATAAAATGGCAAAAATTTATGGCGAAAAAGAAACATGCCATAAAAACTTAACATTGGGCCCTTAAAGTTTGTTGACCCCTGCCTGTGACCATTGACCTTGTGGTGACCATCAACTCCCCAAGGGACATCTACCATCCAAGTTTGGTCACAAACGGACCTATGGATCAAAAGTTACGACCCATAATAGAAACGCGCCATAAAAACTTAACATTGGGCTCTAAAAATTTGTTGATCCATGCTTGTGACCATTGACCTTGTGGTGACCATCCACTCCCCACGGGACATCTACCATCCAAGTTTAGTCACAAATGGAGTTATGGATCAAAAGTTATGACCCGTAATAGAAACGTGCCATAAAAACTTAACATTGGGCTC
Source organism: Diadema setosum (assembly GCF_964275005.1). Lineage (NCBI taxonomy): Eukaryota > Metazoa > Echinodermata > Echinoidea > Diadematoida > Diadematidae > Diadema > Diadema setosum. The sequence continues at coordinate 8,562,585 of NC_092695.1, forward strand.
TAAAAGTTTGTTGACCCCTGCTTGTGACCTTTGACCTTGTGGTGATCATCCACTCCCTAGGGGACATCTACCATCCAAGTTTAGTCACAAATGGAGTTATGGATCAAAAGTTATGACCCATAAAAGAAATGCCATAAAAACTTAACATTGGGCTCTAAAAGTTTGTTGACCCCTGCCTGTGAGCTTTGACCTTGAGGTGACCTTCATATATGGTAAAATGTGAAACTTTGTATGACCCCTCTTCCCTCGAGGTTTGATTGCAATTGAAGCCCAGAGTAAAGAGTTATTGAAGTTTTTGTAGCGTTATGGACGGACAACGGACGGACGACGGACAGACGCGCGCTGCAGGCGATCCCTTAGTCTCCCCACACCTCCAGTGGGCTCAACAAAAAAAATAACTTATGATTCCATTTCTGTGGTCTACAAAACTCATACAATAATATTGAATGTTCCATCTTTTTGTTTTTCACAGCAATCAGTACTTGAAACAAGACAGCGTAATAGTGCAACGAACTGAAAGGGTTTGATGTTACCAAGGTCGTGCATTTATACCCGATGATTAAAAACTAAAGACTCACAGGGTCTAGTGCTCACCCGACTATGTCAATCAAGTTCATCCTCCATGTATTCTTGCGGACTATTACCTTAGAACACAGTAAACACGGGGAGCTTTGGGACACTTCAAGGGGGCATGGTCTCAATTTCTTTATTCTATCACACTTGTAATAATACCTGCCAAGTTTGTAGGAAAATTTGACCATGCATTTTCTAAAAGAAGATGAAAATGTGGAAACTGGCCTCTAATTCAGTCCTGTAGCCCAAAGGGGGCCAGCCATCAATCTGCCCCAATAACCTTAAAAGAACAAAGTTAACATAATGTACATCATATTTTTGGTTTTATAGAAGAAAATAAGAAGAGTTTGTTCGCAAAAAACCGATAAGTCCATATTTGCCAAATGGAGGTTTTAGAATAAGAGAATAATAAGAAACAAGGAAAAGTAGAATTTACGCAGTGCGTAATATATGTCCCCACCGGAAGTAGCATTTTGTAGCAAAATGTACAATACAGGTCACAAATCAAGGTCAAAGGTCAAAGAAATCAAAGGTCAAAATTCTGTGTAGAAGTTTTGAAGCCCTCACCTGCTGCCATCACATAAAGCAAACGGAATCGAAATCGGGTTAGAAATGGCGAAGGAGTAGCATTTTGTAGCCATTGTACAATATAGGTCAAAAATCAAGGTCAAAGGTCAAAGAAGTCAAAGGTCAAAATTCTGTGTAGAAGTTTTGAAACCCTCACCTAGTGCCATCACATAAAGCAAACGGAATCGAAATCGGGTTAGAAATGGCGAAGGAGTAGCATTTTGTAGCAAAATGTACAATACAGGTCAAAAATCAAGGTAAAAGGTCAAAGAAGTCAAAGGTAAAAATTCTGTGAAGAAGTTTTGAAGCCCTTACCTATTGCCATCACATAAAGCAAACAGAATCGAAATCGGGTTAGAAATGGTGAAGGAGTAGCATTTTGTAGCCAATGTACAATATAGGTCAAAAATCAAGGTCAAAGGTCAAAGAAGTCAAAGGTCAAAATTCTGTGTAGAAGTTTTGAAGCCCTCACCTGCTGCCATCACATAAAGCAAACGGAATCGAAATCGGGTTAGAAATGGCGAAGGAGTAGCATTTTGTAGCAAAATGTACAATACAGGTCAAAAATTCAAGGTCAAAGGTCAAAGAAGTCAAAGGTCAAGATTCTGTGTAGAAGTTTTGAAGCCCTCAACTAGTGCCATCACATAAAGCAAACGGAATCGAAATCGGGTTAGAAATGGCGAAGGAGTAGCATTTTGTAGCAAAATGTACTATATAGGTCAAAGGTCAAGGTCAAAGGTCACAACTGAAATTCTGTGTAGAAGTTTCAAAGCTCCCACATAGTGCTATCATATAAAGCAAACAGAATCAAAATTGGCTCATAAATGACAGAGAAGTAGCAAATTGAAGATTTTGATCACACACGGACGCACACACGGACACACGGACGGACACACAGACACAAACACGTACGGAGCCTGTTTCATAGTCCCCTGCTCGAACTCGTTCGGCGGGGACAATAAAGAGAATAATAAGAAAATTTTTGCTTCTTTTGACCATAACTCCAAAAATGTTAACTTTTATATGTAGTGACCAATATATCAATTAAAAGGTATTATTTTTTACTTTATGACAGAGATTGTACTTCAAAATCTTCAAAAATGAACTTATCAGTTTTTAAAGGGAAGGTAAACCCAAAGAGCAATGTGGATTGAGTAAAAGCAACAACATTAGCAGAACACATCAGTGACAGTTTGAGGAAAATCGGACAATCGATACAAAAGTTATGAATTTTTAAAGTTTTGGTGTTGGAACCGCTGGATGAGGAGACTACTAGAGGCTATGACGTATGAGTGGACAGCAATATAAAGAAAATATAAAGGAAAATCAACAAAAATTCATTTTTCTAGCATCATGAAAGGGCAGTTGCCTAATCGCTTTCAGAAAGCAGGGGGAATAATTGGTACCCTTGATATATGTCAGTATCAAGTTGATGGAATATGTGGTTTTCGTGAAAAATGAATTTTTTGTCCAAATTTCTTTATATTTCCTTTATATTGTTGTCCTCTCATACGTCATAACCTCTAGTAGTCTCCTCATCCAGCAGTTCCAACACCAAAGCTTTAAAAAATCATAACTTTTGCATCGATTGTCCGATTTTCTTCAAACTTTCACTGATGTGTTCTACTAATGTTGCTGCTTTCATTCAATCCACATTGCTCTTTGGGTTTACCTTCCCTTTAAGAACAAACTCTTCATATGTAACTATGGTATAAAGATTCTCTAATTTGGGGGTTCTGGGGTCCTTAGCCCCTGCTGCACCCCTCCCCCCCCCCCAAAAAAAAAAAAAAAACACACACACACCTGGAGCATGGTGTCCATTTAGTGAAAATTTGACAATACATTTTCAAGATGATCGAAATATGTAAATTGTAAAATTCAGTCCTACCAAGTTCAGTGAAAATCCATCATGGGGTTTTCAAGAAGATCAAAATGTAAAAAATTTCTGCATGATGGACAATGCAAACAACATGATGAACAAACACAGTATATGGCACACAACAAATAATTTAATTACAATGGCTCACTCGGGCCTTTGGCTCAGGTGAGGTAAAAAGGTCTCCTGTATGAGCCAATTACTATTTATACATAATCCTTAGATTCAGTTGCAGTTTTACTTTTAAAGAGCCCCTTACTTCCTGATTCCAGTTACAATTGATTCTCATATGGCTAATGCATTTTATGAGGGCTCAGTTCCTATTGAATTGGCAAATTTTCTCTTTTTAAAAAAAAATCTGATTTGTATATATTTCACGAATTTAACCAATTCTTTATCATTGTCCCCAAATAAACATTTGTAGGATACACCATAAACTCAGAGTTGCCAGTTTCACAAAGACATGATGACAATTTTTGCCGCTAAATTTCATCAGGACTTGCTGGGTTAAAAGAAAATAAAAAGAAGACAGGCAGGAAGGAGGGATATCAGTTAAGTGCATGAAATCACATGTGAGTTTGATGAAGGTATCAAACATTAATCCACTTACTCCACTGTTGACTGAAAAGTCACAAAAGAAACAAGCAGGATTCTGGGCGTTCGTGCCACAGAAGTACAGTCTTGGACAGCTACTGCTGTCACACTGTCCTCCCAATGATGAGACATATCGGATGTAGTTGTAACAGTCCTCCTGGGGAGAGAAGAAATTACATTATCACTTCTATGAAAAATTGAAATGAGTTTTTTTTTTTTTCATCACTTGTAAGACAGTGTTTATTGCACCTGATTGGCAAAGTGCCCTACATCATCGTAAATAATTATTTACATTGATGTAGGGCACTTTGTCAATCAGTTGCAATAAAAATGTCTCAAAGGAAGAACGTCACGAATCTGAATAATTATGCAGTACCCGCTGCATGCTATAATGAGATATATAATGCTAATCGAGATTACGCCTGTCCAGACATCAGGATGTCATAGGTTTGAATCGTGCTCAAATATGTACGCCCATAATTCTTCTTCATGGTTGATACTACAAAGCACTGATCAATTTAGTGCTTATTTACATCAATGTAGGGCAATTTATCAATCAGTGCTGATAAAAACATCTTGACCAATAATGAATACTTTTAGTTTCCAAAGTAAAGCATTCTATAGGTTGATATCTTTACTGTCTATCTGTGGTCAAAACTAGAGAGACAAATGAGAAAGTAAGAGTGAGAGTGCTCATAAATTCATAATATTCTTTAAAAATTATAATTTTTTCCATTAACCTACAAATCTCATTTACAATCAACTTGATGAACTTGATTTAATGACTTGATACTTTGAAAATTGAAAGGTTAGAAGTTCCTGTGACACTGAAACAAACATTCTGACTGTCTACAAGTCTCTGCTCCCAATCTCACAAGATAGCCATCAAAGTTTGTAGTTACTGACAACTTCCCACATCCTCCCACATCTTTCCACTTTTGTACACTTAGTTATACACAGTGAAGACACAGATGTGGAAAATTGTTACAAATACCATATTAGTCATTATGTTGCCCTTGAATGTTAATTTTTCTTACTCTTCAATTGACAATATTTGACCAGAATAAATTAAAATCAGAGTGACAAAAAATTCTAATATTTTACAGAGGGCATGTTTCAAGTATATTCTACAAATATGGCATACATGATACTCAGGGTATAGGTACACTTTAAATGTGTCATAACTTTGTGAGTTTTAGTTTCAATTTGATGAACCTTTACTTATTCTGTTCACTTGATTCAATCTATTTTGATAGGAGCCAACTTGAATATGGCATGATTTTTTTTTTTTAGATTGTGGAAGTTCAGACAACAAAGAAGTGCCACAATTTGCACGGTTGCAATAACCTGCTCAAAACAAGCATCATCAATGTCTCAAAATGTTAAAACGGTTAGCTCCTGGAAAAATCCTTTCCATGAAGGACTGTGATATTGATGAAACTTGCTGTAACAGTTCAAAAGGTAATAAATGCTTCAAGAATCAGATGAAATTCCTACACCTACAATGTACTTACAGTAGTTGGCATCAATTGATAACAAGAGAAGCCGCTATCGTCATAGCACTCTCCAACAGTCTGCAATGTGAGGCAATAAAAAGATAATTCAAGGAGACAAATCCTATAATCAATAGAAAAAAAAAAGATCTATGAACACTATGTACACTTGACACTAGATACTTGGAGCACTTTATCAAAATCTACCGAATCTGCTGTATTTAAAACAATTCATTTCATGAAAAATGGCAGGGTTAAGGCTGAAATTGAAGAGACAGAACTAGATAGATATAGATAGATAGATATCTATAGATAGATAAAGAAATAAACTAGAACTGTCACTCATTGTGATTTATATACCCCCACCCACAACTGAGGGAATTAGTTCAACAAGGATTTTTTATTTTATTTTTTACTTTTTAATGAAAAAAAAATTACCATGGCAATGCACTGTTCAACAGTGAATAAATGTATTGCTCACTGTTAGTCACATGTCCCACATTTCAAGTCAAGTGCTCAAAAACTGAGTGAGCAAGATGAATAAACTGACGATTTCCATGGTTTTTCTTAAAAATTGTGTAACCATGGCAACACAATGTTGGACATTAAGAAAAAAAAAATGAGTCTGCACAACTATATATCATAGCCGTCACATGTGCCAAATTTCAAGCCAAATGCTAAAAGGATGAGGGGCTTAGTTGAATTCACAATATTAGTGTTATCATTTTCATTCAAAATATACGGTTACCATGGCAACACATTTTCCACACTGACAAAAGATTTTTTGCACATCTAGGTAATGTTGAGGTAACATGTGCCAAATTTGAAGCCAAAATGCTCTAAACAGAGAGAGTTAGGAGAATCGAAATGTTTGTATGATTTTCATTCAAAATGCACTGTTACCATGGTAACACATTGTTCAACAATTATGAAATATGAAGTTTGCATATTTCTGTACTATAATGGTTGCATGTGCCAAATTTCAAGCCAAATGCTCAAAGACTGAGGGAGTTACCTGAATCCACAATATTTTTGTATGATTTTCATTCAAACTATGCTGTTACCATGGCAACACAATGATCAACAATGACGAAAGGTTAAGTTTGCACTCCTACGTACCATAGTGGTCAGGTGTGCCAAATTTCAAGACAAATGCTCAAAGACTGAGGGGGTTGGCTGAATCCACATGCTTTTTGGTTAAAAAAAAAGTTACCATGGCAATGCATTGTTCAACAATAATGATAGATTAAGTTTGAACATCTATATGCTATAGTGGTCACATGTGCCAAATTTCAAGCCAAATGCTCAAAGACTGAGGGAGTTAACTGAATCCACAATATTTTTGCATGATTTTCATTCAAAATATACTGTTACCATGGCAACACATTGATCAACAATGACGAAAGACTATGTATGCTCATCTACGTACTATAGTGGTCACATGTGCCAAATTTCAAGCAAAATGCTCAAAGACTGACTAGGTAGTTACCTGAATCCACAATATTTTTGTATGCATTTTAGTGAAAAGATGCTGTTACCATGGCAAAGCATTGTTCACCACCGACGAAAGATTAAGTTTGCACATCTATATGCTATAGTGGTTGCATGTGCCAAATTTCAGGCCAAATGTGACCCTGCACCTCAAAACAAACAAAAAGTCGCCAGACATGAATTTTTAGTTAAGACCACATTCTGAAAGAACAGACTTTAAGCTTTAAAATGATGTATAACTCAAATCAAATGGACTCTCCTAACCTATCTAAATATTGGAAAGAAAGCACAAACTCAGGAAAAGTGTGAACTGAGAAAAGAGGCTCTGAAGTACAGTGTCTATTCAAGCGCTTAATCTTTACCAAACTGTGCTGGCTGTGCGATGAATGGGACAAAAAACAGGAAGTAAACCACCAGAGTAACAACAATGAAGGGATTAGCAGATTAAACTGAAATTAAGCATGCCTCATTAACACATTCTGTTCATAATTAATGCCAACTTTCAAAGCAGTAGCCCTATCCTTTCAAAAGTTATTAGAGTTGAAAGTGAAGAGTGTGGACAAGGTTTTTCAGAAATGAAAAGGGGATTCTAAAGACACACCTAATCACACTATTCTACCAAAAATGTTCGAGATAAACTGCTAAAAAAAACACACTTTCCTGCCCGTTTTATGATACCAAATTTTAACATAATGTAAAAGAAGACCCGCTCTTTCAGAAAATATGAAAAAGTCAAGTTCGGCTAGGTTGATCCATTTCACTTATTTTCAGTCCTCATGCAAAATCAGTGTGTGCGACTTTATGTTCGTTTTGAGGTGCACGGTCACAAATGCTCAAAGAGTGAGGGAGTTAACTGAATCCAAAATATTTTTGTATGATTTTCATTCAAAATATGCCGTTACTATGGCAACACATTGATCACCACTGACGAAAGATTACGTTTACATATCTACGTACCACAGTGGTCATGTGTGCCAAATTTCTAGCTAAATGCTCAAAGACTAAAGGAAGTTAGCTGAATCCACAATATTTTTGTATGTTTTTTGGTTAAAAAAAAAAGCTGTTAACATGGCAACGCATTGCTCACCACTGATGAAAGATTAAGTTTGCACATCTATATACTATAGTGGTCATGTGTGCCAAATTTCAAGTCAAATGCTCTAAGACTGAGGGAGTTAACTGAATCCACAATATTTTCGTATGATTTTCATTCAAACTATGCTGTTACCATGGCAATACATTGATCAACAATGACGAAAAAGTAAGTATGCACATCTACATACCATAGTGGTCACATGTGTCAATTTTCAAGCCAAATGCTTGAAAACTGAAGGAGTTAGGCTAATCCACACATTTTTGTATGATTGGTAAAAAAAAAGTGCTGTTGCCATGGCAACAGATTTATTAACACACACATCACAGGTGTTTTGCACAAATATACATTACACTGATCGCATGAAATCCCAAATTCAAACTGAATTGCAACAACACTGAAAGAGTAGTGCAATCCACAACATTTTGTAAGATTTTTATGAAAATCTTCCGTTGCCATGGCAACGCATTATGAAATACTCATTAAAAAGGTGTCTTGCACATCTGCCTGTGATAGCGGTCACACATGCCAAATTTGAAGTTAATTGCTCAAACTAGAAATGTCGCTATGGCGACTGGTATGCCTCCGCCATAATGCATGATTCTCCTAATAGGTCTATAGTACATGTGGACAATGTGCGATTACATTTTCACAAAACTGGCAAAATATCAAAATGACATGTTTGTCACAAAAGTGTTGAATGTTCACCTTACTTGACATAGGTTTAATTGGATGAATAGGAGAGCACGTATTTGGGGATTGAAGGACTTTAACTTGACTTTGTCCCTTTTATAAGTTTATGCCTTGAGTAAGTTTCAAGGTATGGATAAAAAATGCAATTTCCGTATTGAATAGTAAATTGTTACCATTTTCATCTGGCCATTGACCCTAAAACTCATAAGAGAATTACTGTCAGGCAAAACATGCATAAATATGTACTAAGTTTCATGATAACTTGAGCCACTTTCGAGATATGGAGGAAGAAGTAAGTTCAACACTTTCACTTGATCTTTGACCTTTTGACCTTTTTGGCAAAAACAAAAACAAAAACAAAACTTTCTAGAGAATCACTATCAGGTTAAAAATGCATACACCAAGTTAATAAAAAAATCCTGCTGGCAATGCACAAATATGAGGGAAATAGTAAAATTTTGAAGTGTTGCCCTTGACCTTTGACCCCTGACCTTTGACCCCATGAACCCCAAATTCCCTAGCTAATCACTGCCAGTCAGTACATGCATATACTATGTTCCATGAAGATACCTTGAACTATTTCCAAGATACGGAGAAAAAAGTTAAATTTAACATTTTTTACTCGACCTTTTCACCTTTGACCTTTGACCGCATGATCCCAAACTTTCACTAGAGAATCTTGATTGAGTAATACATGTATACACTAAGTTTCAAGAAAATATCTTCAGGCATGGCATAGATATGGGGGAAATAGTAAAATTTTAAGCATTTGACCTTGACCTTTTGACCTTTGACCTTGAGCATGTGCACCCAAAAGTTGATAGGCACAACTTCACCCCTTAATACATATACATGCCAAGTTTCATTGGGATACCTCAAAAGGTTTTTTAGTTACGCTGTCCACAAAATTCATTACGGATGGAAGGACGGACGGACGGAAGGTCGGACGGACGGACGGACGGACGGACTGACAACCCGAAAACATAATGCCTCCGGCACCAATTTGTGGCGGAGGCATAAAAATGCGAAAGTAGTTCGATCTACAAGTTTTTATGAAAATATGCCGTTGCCATGGCAACGCATTACGCGATACTAATGAAAAAGGTGTCTTGCACATCTACGTTTGATAGTGGTCACAGTATGCCAAATTTGGGGTCAATTCCTCAAAAAATGAGAGAAGAGTTCGATCCACAACATTATGTAAGATTTTTTTTAAAATTTGTCATTGCCATGGCAACTCATTATGCAATACTAACGAAAAAGGTGTCTTGCACATCTCCCTTTGATAGCAGTCACATATGCCAAATTTGGGGTTAATTGCTCAAAAAATGAGAGAGTAGTTCGATCCACAAGTTTTTACGAAAATATTCCGTTGCCATGGCAACACATTATGCGATACTAACGAAAAAGGTGTCTTGCACATCTACCTTTGATAGTGGTCACACATGCCAAATTTGGGGTCAATTGCTCAAAAAATGAGAGGAGTTCGACCCAAAAGATTTTGCAACGGACCGACTGCCCGACCGACCGACCGATCGGCCACCCGACCTCAGAGTGATTCCTATATACCCACCCCCCCCCCCCCTACACACAATGTGTGGGTGGGGGTATAATAAATAAACAAAAAGAGAGATGCAGGATATTTTGGTCATCACTTAAAGGTGCATGGTCCCGGTGTTTTAGTCAAATGCGTATGCGGGTGCACGGCGCAAGTTTCCTATAGAGACCTACGCTATCGACTCCTCTTTAGCTCTTACGCTTTGGCCCACTTCCCCGAGTCCGAAGAAGTCCGATTCACTGTAGTCAGTGGTCGGATCACAGTTCGGCTCATGATTCGGCTGAGGGGGATGACAGCTTTAGCAAACTACTTTTGTGATGTCATAATAACAATCACATATGCACGCACCCTGGCATTACTACAGACTGCGCAATGCGCAGAGAAGACAACAAAGGCAACGTTACTTAGCAACAGCTACACACTTTATTCTTGGTGACAGCTGAACTTCGGTAATCTTCGTATCAATGCTAACGGTGATCGGCAGTATCATCAACAGCACCCTCTACACTACCGGGACTATGCCCCTTTAAAGGTGCATGGTCTCGGTGTTTTAGTCAAATGCATATGCGGGCGCACGGCGCAAGTTTCCTGTAGAGACCTACGCTATCGACTCCTCTTTAGCGCTTACGCTTTGGCCCACTTCCCCGAGTCCGAAGAAGTCCGATTCACTGTAGTCAGTGGTCTGATCACAGTTCGGCTCATGATTCGGCTGAGGGGGATGACCGCTTTAGCAAACTTCTTTTGTGATGACATAATAACAAGCACACATGCATGCACCCTGGCGTTACTACAGATTGCGCAATGCGCAGAGAAGACAACAAAGGCAACATTACTTAGCAACACCTACGCACTTTACTTTGATGACAGCTCAACTTCGGCAATCTTTTGTATCAATGCTGACGGTGATCGGCAGTATCATCATAACAGCGCCCTCTACACTATCGGGACTATGCACCTTTAAAGGGGATGGCTAGTAGCTGATCAGTGGGAATCAGTGAGAATGCTGGGGGATGATTGTTCCAATCCTTAAAGGGGCATAGTCCCAGTAGTATAGATGGCACTGTTGATGATACTGCCGATCATCGTTAGCATTGATACGAAGATTACCAAAGTTGAGCTGTCATCAAGAGTAAGTGCGTAGGTGTTGCTAAGTAACGTTGCCTTTGTTGTCTTCTTTGCACATCGCGCAGTCTGTAGTAATGCCAGGGTGCGTGCATATGTGTTTGTTATTGTGACATCACAAAAGAAGTTTGCTAAAGCTGTCATCCCCCTCAGCCGATTCATGAGCCGAACTGTGATCGGACTACTGACTACACTGAATCGGACTTCTTCGGACTCGGGAAAGTGGGCCAAAGCATAAGCGGCAAAGAGAAGTCGATAGCGTAGGTCTCTACAGGAAACTTGTGCCGTGCGCCCGCGTACGCATTTGACTAAAACACCGGGACCATGCACCTTTAACCCTAAAGGGGCCGGGCTTTTTTGGCTATGCTCAGACCGGGGGGGGGGGGGGGGGGGGGGGGGATGGATTCCGCCTTTAAGGGATTCATTCAAGAGTACATTATATATCTATTGTTGTGTGAAAATTATTTGCTTCAGAATGGTTTCATATTCAAGTAATGTGCAGTTTAATGTTTCCAGATTGGCATGCCTGTACAGTGACGGGGCATTAAACTGCACATTAATCGAATATGAGACCGTTCTGAAGCAAATAATTTTCACAGAACAATAGATCTATATATAAAATGTACTCTTAAATGAATCCCACAAGAATTGGAACAATCATCCCCCAGCAGTCCCACTGATTCCCACTGTTCAGTTACTAGCCATCCCCTTAATCACCTGATCTCAATTTACAGCATCTCATATACATCAAAATTCAGTTCATTCCACAGAAATGTTTTCTTTGTACAGCAATATTTCACCATCTTTAATCATATAGAATGGATGATTTACCATCACTTTGCAGTGTAAAAAATATTCTTTCAAAATCCTCTACACAGTATGAGTAATACCAGCAGTCCCACTCAGCTTACAATTTTTTTTGTGTGTGTTATCTGTCAATCAATGATACATACATTTCCATCGTGCTCAGCTATACTCATACTGCAAAAGTGGATCGATATTTTCGTGCGATTACTTTTTCACGCTTGGCTGTGCAAGAAGAGTTTCGCATGCGAACACACATCACAACAAAAAGATCACAAATTTTATGAATATCATGGTGAGATGATAATACAACTTTTATGAACTACAGAGCTCTGTTTGCATTGTTTACCATCGAATGGTCTTTAGGCCAGATAATGACTTAATTGTGACTTTTTAAAGAAGTTTGTTTCACTTCATTCTGATTTCTGGTTGTTAAATTATTTTCCCATGGCAAATGAAATCATTATTTTGACATATTAACAGTATTCACATTAAAATATATGAATGAGAGTAATAACACAGTACTTGTACATACAGGTCTAAGTAATAGCATCAATTTACTTGTGTCTATAGGGACAGATAGAGGAGACCATTATCAATTCAGAAATTGATTGACATAAATAACGGCTTCTGGGAAATACAATATCATGTAATTTTTCTCTTAAACTGAAGAAACAAAACACATCTACATGCACACACACACACACACACACACACACACATACACACTCATTTACAATCATCTACATCATCTCCACAACCTTTTTTATGTTTTGTGTCAATATAGTGTACATAGCAGCACAAAACATTATGATCTGCTATGTGTGTATTAAACTAACCTGCTGACTCCTAGAATTGTTGTTGTATGAGTAGTAGATTATGGTTCCATTGCCACCAAAAAACACCCCAGGAGGATTTGGAACGTCCAACTCCAGGACGCGAAAGTCGCTTCCTTCTTCCAGTTGAATGATATTTACAGCTGGTAATAACAGAAAGAATAGAACAGTCCCATTCTTTAATACAAACTAGTGATACCACATATATGAGGATTGAGTGAGGACAATTGGACAGTTCATTCAAATGTTATGAATAATGTTAAAGTTTTTCGTGCTGCCACGCCATCAATGCATGAGAAGACAACAACAGCATGTTTGTGATGTGTTCTCATTGCTGAATGATCTCAATTTTCACATATTTGGGTATCATTCCCCGTAAATGTTGAGCACCTTTAACACTTTGCTGGATTAGCTGTAGGCTAGTGTGTGAGAAATGACCATTAAATTTAGGAATTCGTTGAGAATACCATTTTAATACTTATCATATCCTTTTTAGCCTTTGGATGAACATTAAAGATAATATAAAGTTTTGGTATTACCTCAAAAGTTTCCCTGAATTTCCTTGTCTTAGTTTGTGTTTCAGGTTAAAGTACCTTTCATATAACTAACACTGTGAGACTTACTCGCCCCAAAGTGCTCTCATGTCTTAGTAATCATTCAATAATGGTTTCGTACCAGAGCCGTACCAGAGGCGAGGGTACCAATTATAGTACACGTATTGTGCGAGATAACTGCGACCAGCAGCGTGCAGCCCCATACGCATACTGTGTAGCTAACTGCGACCAGCAGCCCCATACGCATAGCTAAATGGGGCTTCGCATTGTAGCTTACAGGATCATGACAGATTTAGTATCACGGGTAAATATCAACTTAAAATCCAAAAATTTCTTCAATTTGAAGACTTACCAGTTAAGTTGAAGTATTGAAAACAGGCATTGGGCAACGTTTGGTTTTGCCAATAGTCCCTTTCTGTTCGAATTGATGACTGAATGTGACTCGGTCGAGAGGACCTTGGGAGAGCTACACTGAATTGACGGCCAGCGCATGACCGCACAAACATCTTATCCGTTCATGGATTTGAAATTTGTCCGCATGTGATGTGTGGGTATGCGCTGGTCGTAGTAATCAGTGTATGTAGCTCTCCCAAGGTCCTCTCGACAGAGTCACATTCAGTCATCAATTCGAACAGAAAGGGACTATTGGCAGAACCAAACGTTGCCCGAAGCCTGTTTTCAAGACTTCAATTGGTAAGTCTTCAAATTGAAGAATTTTGGGGATTTTAAGTTGATATTTACCGCGAAACTAAATCTGTCATGATCCTGAATGCTACAATGCGAAGCCCCATTACGCTATGCGTATGGGGCTGCTGGTCGCAGTTAATTGCATGATTACTAAGAAATGAGAGCACTTTGGGGCGAGTAAGTCTCACAGTGTTAGTTATATGATAGATACTTTAACCTGAAACATGGAAATTCAGGGAAACTTTTGAGGTACCAAAACTTTTTATTATCTTTAATTGTCAGATAATGTCAATCAAAGTGGATACAGTACTTGAAATATATTGTACATAATGCATGAGGCTTACATAAAATCCCCTCAACAATACTATCATGGTGACAATTAGCATGTGACCCGCGATAACGGTTTCATGCAAAAGTCGCAAGAGCAAATTCCCTCCTAGGCGGGGTATAAAGATTTTGACCACTATTTTTGTCGATTTTGGGTTTTTGCAGAAATTGAATATTTGATATGTTTTCTACATCTACACTAAATTTCACAGCATAACACTAAGTTTTTCCTACCGAAAATGGAATTTTAAACACCCTATCTTGGATCGCACTCGTCAGTTTCAATCTTCTTTCGAACGCCACGCCACTATGCCCAGTGTTGCTACGGCGCGGCATCTCGCGTGCGATTGGATAGCGCGTCGCACACATTTACATAGTTCGGCTTTCGGAGATACGCCTCACAGTGTGTCGGAAATGTTTTGTCCACGCATGCATGCTCCATTGTTGTTGATACAATAGATACCAGTCCGCTCGGTCTTTAGTGTATGCTCTTCGTTTGGCTTTCTATCCGAGCTTTTCTACCGCAATGTTCGACAACGGAAGTGAAACAAAAAGTGAACAGCAACACTAGGCAGCACTAACTTAACGTGAAAATAGATACGATAGGGAACATGGTTTAAGCGTATCAGAGTGGCAAATCGCCACACATTAAAATCGTAGAACATACGATCAGAAACTGACTTAAGGGCTTTTTACACTTGTAAATTTTTGCTTAGCCCCGGACCAACGGTGGGGCTAAGGGGGGGCCTTAGCCCCACCGTTGGTACGGGACTATCCTTAGCCCACTTTCTGTTTACACTCGTTTTTGCCAAAGTGGGCTAGCCCCACCGATAGTACGGTACTATCTGGCCCTGCAAAATAGCAGGGGTTAGCACCGCAATTGCGGTGCCAAGCAAGTGAGTGTAAACAGAACGAAAAAATAATCCTGGGCTAAGCGACGGAGACGAAGTCCGACCCTCACTGACCAATCAGAAACGAGGTAATCAAGTGCTGCCGGTGCGTGCGTGTACGTGTACAGTACACAACGTAATTATGAATAATCATGTGGTTTGGAAAGTCCGGGGCTAAGAAATACGAGTGTAAAAAGGTCAGTTTTCTCCTTAGCCCCGGACAAGAGATAGTATGGGACTAATTGGCGAGTGTAAAAAGCTGAAAAAATTGGTCCGGGACTAATGATAGTCCTGGGTCAGAGAAAGTCCGGGGTTAAGAAATACAAGTGTAAAAAGGGCTTTATTAATTGTGCTTGTAGTAAATATGACAGCAGGTTGACTCAAAAGGACATCAGAAGAGAGAAACGGAGTGGTCATAAATGACCAGTATTCAAATAATACACTGAAGTTAACGTCAAAATCGCACCACACTATTAAGTAAAGTCGTGTTTGTTTGTTTGTTTGTTTGTTTGTTTGCTTGCTTGTTTACAGCACAATGAAACACACGCACGGCTTGAAAAAAACAAAAACAAAACAGAACAGGAAGCTTGACCCTTTTCATCTTTCTGCCTTCGTAAGGGTCCCAGTGATGAAATTTACAAGACAAATCAACCGCTATAAAATTGTGACTTGTAAAGATGTTGATACGAATGTGCCACCGGCGCTCCCGTGACTTATACACACATGCATAGCGTGTGGATGTCACTGAGTAATACGTGCTCCATACACATGTAACCAGCAGCTTGTAATTATCGTATCCGTCATCTTGAAAGACGTACTGATAAACAAACCCGAGCGAAACGCATTGTGCACTCGGCTCCATACGCCGAGTTCCGGGGAAGATGCCCGGGAAATTTGACTCTCTTAGTTAGCCAATCAGAAGCTGCTGTGGTTGCTAAAGGCGGAGCTTAATCTCAATTGGCACCATTGTACGGATGGGTGATTCTCACCTCGCATCGCCGCTGGGCATCGTCTTTGAGCAATTCAATGAAAAAATGAATTTTCAAAATTCCCGACTTTTGCCTGAAACCGTTGTCGCCGGTCACATAAACTCGCCTATAGTCGACATCGCACGTGTCGAATAATCGCGCAAGTCGATGATTTTAAAAAGTCCCGATTTTTCCCCATTGACTTACGTGTATTAATTCACTCACAAGTCGAATTTTGTAAGTCGAATACTCGCCTAAGTCGATGAAATTCCAAGAACACTTTCATGGAAAAACCATTAAATTCACTGTGCCTAAGTCGAATAAGATTTTATTGTGCAATAAATCACTGTCAAAATCACGAGACGCCAGTTTTTGTTTACATAAGAACTAGCCCGACCAGACAGGTGACAAAAAAATGATCTAAAGTATCAAAATTCAAAGCGATCGCATGCGATTGTTGAACTCTCTTCCTGTTTGGAGGTCCGCTGGTCCAGCCCAGTCGCGCTAGCGCTACGTACATACAGCGACTGGGCTGTGTAATAGTTGTGCGTACAGCGACTGGGCTGTGTATAGTCTGTGTATGTTTGCAGTCTGTGCTGTGCAGTTGATGGATGAAGCTGCTGAGTTTTCAAAGCGAAAAGTAGGGGGAAAGTTACGGGCACGGGTAAATCAGAATTACACCTCTACACGCATTTCAAGCCACGGTATGGTAAACTGGAATCAATCACTGATCACTGCTCAAATATCGTTCATATTCACTTCCCCAAGGTTTAACAAGGGTGTAAAGTAATCGGACCTGTGCCAATACTAATGCACTGTCCATGCAAAGTTAGCCGCGTCCATGCAAAGTTAGCCGCGGCCCTGCCAGGCGACCCGTGCTGCGGCACACCACCTCTCCAGCTCTCGGCTCCAGAGTAGACAACACACATGTATATTTATACATAATGTACGTGTGGTGTAACTGTTGTTAAGTCGATTTTTTCAACTTACGCACAAGTCGAAAATCACCTAAGTCAATGTGTTTTGCTCAGTCCCGAGAAGATCGACTTATGCGAGTTTAACTGTATGTACATGCTGAATACATGAAATGGGAAGTATTGTCCGAGAAACTGTGACACTTGGGAGTGTTTTTGTCAATCTTGTTTCCATTTTACAAACATCCCCTACCAAAACATTACCTTTATCTCCCATGAGGAAGCACAAGGCTGCTTGCTAGATATTAAAACACATACCATTCTGCTTGCCTATAAAGAACCTAACAACTAAACTTGTTTTAATCTCATTCATTACAGGCAAAGAATTGAACTCCTCCACCTTGTATCTCAAACAAATACTCACAGAAACCATTTGAGAGTTGAATGGTGAGAAGAGCATGACAGCCACAAAAGATCAGCGCACACAGACTAGACTTCATGTTGCTCTTGGATTCTTGACTGGAAAAAACACACACAAAAAAAACAAACAAACAAAGCAAGATGAAACAAACTATAAGGTGATTGGGGGGGAAAGTCGAATAAAATCTTTGCAGGTTTCAGTGGTGGTAAAACATTTGGTAGTAGAAGGCCTCAGTCCTCCAAGGTTTAAAAGTTAACACAACATAAACATTATGCACTTGCAAGAAGATCAAATAGTTTAAGAAATACATTTTACATGGGTGATGTTCATCACACCAAAGATTCATTAATCTGAAATGAAATACAGCTTGTTATTCCGAAGGATCATTATTCTGAAAACTTGCACATTCCTGATACATGAGTGTTTGTTAATCTGAAAATGAAGTAAGATTCTCTAGTCTGAAAATGAAATACCCTGTGTTAATCTGCAAATGAAACAAGGAAAAGTAGAAATAACGCGGTGCATAATATATGTCCCCGCTGGAAGTAGCATTTTGTAGCAAAATGTACAATATAGGTCAAAAATCAAGGTCAAAGGTCAAAGAAGTCAAAGGTCAAAATTCTTTGTAGAAGTTTTGAAGCCCTCACCTAGTGCCATCACATAAAGCAAACGGAATCGAAATCGGGTTAGAAATGGCGAAGGAGTAGCATTTTGTAGCCAATGAACAATATAGGTCAAAAATCAAGGTCAAAAGTCAAAGAAGTCAAAGGTAAAAATTCTGTGTAGAAGTTTTGAAGCCCTCACCTAGTGTCATCACATAAAGCAAACGGAATCGAAATCGGGTTAGAAATGGCGAAGGAGTAGCATTTTGTAGCAAAAATGTACAATACAGGTCAAAAATCAAGGTCAAAGGTCAAAATTCTGTGTAGAAGTTTTGAAGCCCTCACCTAGAGCCATCACATTAAGTAAATGGAATCGAAATCGGGGTAGAAATGGCGAAGAAGTAGCATTTTGTAGCCAATGTACAATATACATCAAAAATCAAGGTCAAAGAAGTCAAAGGTCAAAATTCTGTGAAGAAGTTTGGAAGCTCTCACCTAGTGCCATCACATAAAGCAATCGGAATCGAAATCGGGTTAGAAATGGGGAAGGAGTAGCATTTTGTAGCAAAATGTACAATATAGGTCAAAAATCAAGGTCAAAGGTCAAAGAAGTCAAAGGTCAAAATTCTGTGTAGAAGTTTTGAAGCCCTCACCTAGTGCCATCACATAAAGCAAACGGAATCGAAATCGGGTTAGAAATGGCGAAGGAGTAGCATTTTGTAGCAAAATGTACAATACAGGTCAAAAATCAAGGTCAAAGGTCAAAATTCTGTTTAGAAGTTTTGAAGCCCTCACCTAGAGCCATCACATAAAGTAAATGGAATCGAAATCGGGGTAGAAATGGCGAAGAAGTAGCATCTTGTAGCCAATGTACAATATACATCAAAAATCAAGGTCAAAGGTCAAAATTCTGTGAAGAAGTTTGGAAGCTCTCACCTAGTGCCATCACATAAAGCAAACGGAATCGAAATCGGGTTAGAAATGGCAAAGGAGTAGCATTTTGTAGCCAATGA
Organism: Diadema setosum; assembly: GCF_964275005.1. Lineage (NCBI taxonomy): Eukaryota > Metazoa > Echinodermata > Echinoidea > Diadematoida > Diadematidae > Diadema > Diadema setosum. Next base: position 8,581,661 of record NC_092695.1, read on the forward strand.
ACAATATAGGTCAAAAATCAAGGTCAAAAGTCAAAGAAGTCAAAGGTCAAAATTCTGTGTAGAAGTTTTGAAGCCCTCACCTAGTGTCATCACATAAAGCAAACAGAATCGAAATCGGGTTAGAAATGGTGAAGGAGTAGCATTTTGTAGCAAAATGTACAATACAGGTCAAAAATCAAGGTCAAAGGTCAAAATTCTGTGTAGAAGTTTTGAAGCCCTCACCTACAGTATATACCAAAATAAACTTTGCGTTAATCAACATTAACGTTTCATTAACGCAAGCGCTTTCACCTGAATCGTTAGTAACGCAAAGTAACGATCGGGAAAATTAACGTTTGTAGTAACGATGAGTAACGATGAGTAACGATGAGTAACGATCCGTATCGCAAATTAACGATGTTTCGTTAAAATTAACGATAGGTAACGCAAGAACTCACGCGAGATTTTGGTTTTGTAACGAGACCTGGTGAAAGGACGACGTAGCCCCTGCCGAGTGTAGCGATTTAGCGTAGTCTTTTCGCGAATCGAATCACGATTTCGCGCATTGTTAATTTGCGACCGGCGTCACCAAAAACGCACGCCGGGCCGCCAAAAAAGCCGGATGTTTGCCTTGAGTTTTGAAAATGAA